>NW_020664471.1:11912634-11982711 GCF_002925995.2 Terrapene triunguis
CCCCCCCCCCCCCCCGCACAGCAAGCAGGAGTCTCGGGGAGCAGATCCAAGGCAGAGGGCAGGAGCAGCACATGGCAGTGGGGGGAGGGACACAGCTGAACTGCAGGCAGCTGCTGCACAGGGAACTTAGGGGAGGGGGAGCTGATAGGGGGCTGCTGGTCCATCCTGGTTCCAAACCCCCACCAGCTAGCTGCAACAGGCTGCTCTTCCTGCAAGCAGTAGACAAAGCAGGCGGCTGCCAAATGACTTAGAAGAGAGCTTTACACAACTTTAAACGAGCATGTTCCCTAATTGATCAGCAACGTAACAATGAAACAACGTTAACCGGGACAACTTTAAGTGAGGAGTTACTGTACAGATAATTTTCTGGTACAGTTTAGAATGTTTATTTGATAGTACAGTACGTTTTCTAAAAATAAAAATGAGGAAGCCATGTACTCGAACTGTAAAATGAGGGACTAGTATACACCACATAGGAATACGGACACTCTTTTTTTTTTTAAAAATTTGGTCTTTGAGAGCTACAGTGACACTGTACTATGTGAGGGGTAAAAGTTAATTCTGCCTGCATGGGGATGACAATAAGAATGGGAAAAGTAACCCTGCCATTTTCAGTGCCCAACTAAACTGCAAATCAGAACCCCTTATCATACAGTCCAGTCCAGTGGACCTTCACTGTGCAGCACCATTGATCTGGGGAATACTTGCAAATGGCTGGCAAGGGCATAGGGAGGAGTAAGGTCCTGTGATGTCGCTGATGGACTCCTTAAAGCAGGAATCGAATGGGGGCAGTTAAGGTTGTGTGGGAAGTGTCACATAACTCAGTATTTTATGGTTGTCCAGAGCTGCCTATTTGTTTCACATAATGTTAACCTTCATTACAGGGGACTTTAACTTGAACATTTCCTGGTTCTCCAATATTTGAGTTTTGGAAATTAAACTCAAATGTCCTGGAAGGGCACAAGGAGAATAGGGCAGTACTGAGTGCCTACTACCTTAATTCCACATTAATATTTCTTGCATGTGAATAAATACACATTCTCAAATGTGGATTCCCAAGAATCCTGTGGGATACCCTGCATACACACTCTCCTTATTAACTGTAATACTGTGTTCCTTCTGTGGAGACAATTTTTAGGGTGCTTTGAAAGCTTTAAAAGTTTCATGTTGATGTTACTAGTGTTGGCTTCCTTAATCTTGGAGTGCTGCTGAAGGCAGGTTGCTCAGCCCCTTCAAAGGAGGGAGTATTTTAGTGTCTTGATGCACAGTTGGATTAGTTTGACGAATGATTAGACGTCATTAGAAGACGAATGATTTAGAAGCTTAAAAATCTGTTTTTTTCCTCCACTTACATAAAGAAGTCTTTTTGAAGCTGTAAAAACAGAAGCCATTTCATTGTCTAGTTCTGCTTCCTGTGCATAGTGATATGCTTATGCTCTGGAGACTTGTGTATTCTTATACTCTCTTCCCCTTCTGTTTCTTAAAGGAACAGCATTTAGTTCTGACAAACCGCTGTTACATTTTCTGAAATTGGTTAATGTCTTTCTATTATGTTATAATGCCATGAGTGTTAACAAAGACACTGACTCTCCATCTCGACCAGCTGCTATCCTTTTTCTCAGATTCCTAGTGCCTCAGTTACTTTCTCATCTTTCTGACTCCAACTCCTCCTTCTAGAAGTCCAAAATTGTTTCATCTGTTGAACCTTCAGGCTTCATTACAATTAGTAATCTTACTAACAGGATTTGGGTTGCTTAAATACACGCAACTGCAAATCCTCTTGGCCTTTCTCTACAACACCTCTTTCATTCAGTTTGCTTTGGAGTAGATGGAATGGGATAGCTGTAAAGGACACTTCTAACCACGAATTGGAAGTTTTCAAGGAAGATTCTAGAGCAGTGGTTCTTAACCTTTACTGCAGCCTGCACCCCTTTGGTTCTCAAAATATGTTCTTGCACCCCTTATAAAAAATCGTTGAAGTAGGTCAGTTCTTTACACCTAGATATATCATAACTATAGAATGAAAGAGATAGCGGCTAACTGAATTCAAACAAAGCCACGGCGCTGCCACATCATCATCTGCGCATGCGTCAAGAAATACCCCGCAACGTGGAGGTACGCTGTATTTTGTAGCGAGGTAATTTGACTACAATTAGCTTAAAAACTTGAAAATAATTTTTTTGTTTGTATATTACAGTAATCGTTAAGAAATGTATAATGTTAATAAATACATAGGTTTGATGAAACAAAGTAGTTGTACTTACGTGCCTGTGCTTAATTTGTGTTTTCGATGATTTACCTTCTAAAAAAATCTGGCATATCTCGCACCCCTAGAAAGGGCATCTTGCACCCCCAGGAGGTGTGTGCACCCCAGGTTAAAAACCACTGCTCTAGAGCTTCTCCTTATTTTTCTTCCTCCCCCTGCCAGACAGCAAGGGTGAGGTCTTGTCATTGGCTTAAATCAAACCAGGATTTCCAGGTGTGTTTCCCTAACCACAGAGAGGGAAGGAGGTGAATGAAATGCAGGCCAACCCACTGTCCCACCGCAGGACTCAAAGGGATGTTGATTGGCTGGTGATGGTTTCTGGCCACTGGCGTGATCATAAATAATGGAAAACTTGAATTTTCCATGGATATAAAGAAAAACACAAATTGCTGAACACAATACAGTCTTCCTGAAAAGATGCGGAATGAAATTTGGTTTTCTTGAGGCCTAACCAAATTATATCCTTTAATTGCTTTTCCTTTAGTGGTGTTTTTTTAAGTACATTATTGTTTTCTTTGGACATAAAGCTCAAAAGGAAATATTATGGCTTTTATTGATTCACCTGTTCCCTCCCCCAAGTCTCTCAGTGTCAACCTGTTGAAATGCTATATATTCTTCTCAGGATATAGAAGGAAGCACTTCTGTTTGCCAAAATTGTGCATAGTAAGCTCTGTCCAGGGAGGTGTCCTGCAGAATGTTTTTGTAATTGCTCAAAACACGCCAACAAGAGGTAAATCTAAGCACACACAGTCAGACTGGAATAAATGAGCTTTGGTGTGCTGTCCGTAGTGGATAATATGGAATGTAAGGAAGCCAGGAGGTCCAAGAGGCAGTGCACCGTAGCATGGCTCAACCTGACCAACGCCTTCGGGTCCATACCCAACCATCACATCTTTGCCACCTTGGGAGAGTTTGGAATGCCAGAAACCTTCATCGAGATCCTCCGGGACCTCTACAAGGACTGCACCACCACCATCCGCGCCACGGACGGAGAGACGGATGCCATCCCCATCCACCGCGGCATGAAACAAGGATGCCCCCTCAGCCCCATCATCTTCAACCTGGCCATGGAACTGCTCATCCGAGTCATCTCCAGTGGCCCGACCGGCTTCGACCTGCACGGCAAGAAAATCAGCATTCTGGCCTACGCGGATGATCTTGCCCTGGTCGCCGACAGCTCGGAAAGCCTCCAGCAAATGCTTGACGTCACCAGCCAAGCCGCCGAGTGGATGGGCCTCCGCTTCAACCCCCAAAAGTGCGCCTCCCTCCACGTCAACGGTAGCGCCAGGGCGCTGGTCCGGCCATCACGATTCCTGGTCCAGGGCGAGCCCATGGCCTCCCTCGAAGAGGGAGAAGTATACCAACACCTCGGCACACCCACAGGAGTCCATGTCTGACAGACCCCCGAAGACACCATCACGGAGATCCTGCGAGACGCGGCCCAAATCGACTCCTCCCTGCTCGCTCCCTGGCAAAAGATCAACGCCCTCAATACCTTCCCCACAGGGCCAGCATGGACATCATCTACATTTCCCACAGGCAGGGCGGCGCCAACGTACCTCGGATGGGTGACCTGTGCGACGTGGCGATGATGACCCACGCCTTCCGCCTCCTGACGTGCCCAGACCCGACCGTGAGGAGCATTGCGCAGGAAGCCGTATGGGCCGTGGTCAGGAAATGCATCGCCAGGGCCCCCTCCGAGCAGGACATTGCCACCTACCTCAGCAGCTCCCTGGAGGCTGAGTTCGGAAGAGAGGGGGGAGACGTGTCCTCCCGCTGGTCCCGTGCCCGCAATGCCTCAAGACGCCTGGGTAAGAGGATCGGCTGCTGCTGGAAGTGGTGCAAGGAGCGCCGGGAGCTGGGAATACTGGTACCACGCTTAAAGACCCCAGACCACACCATAGTCACCCCGACCGCCAGAGCTATGCTGGAAAGGACCCTGAAGGACACCATCCGCTGCCACTACGCCGAGAACCTCAAGCGGAAGCCAGACCAGGGCAAGGTGTTTGAGGTATCCAGCAAGTGGGACGCCAGCAACCACTTCCTCCCCGGGGGCAGCTTCACCAGGTTCGCCGACTGACGGTTCGTCCACAGGGCCTGACTCAACTACGTCCCCCTCAATGGAGCCATCCGCCACGGCAACCGGGACAAGCGCTGCAGGAAGTGCGGCTACGCAAACGAGACCCTGCCCCACGTCCTGTGTGGATGCAAACGGCACTCCGGAGCCTGGCGGCACCGCCACAACGCCATCCAGAACCGGCTGGTTAAAGCCATCCCTGGGGAAGATCACCCTCGACTCCGCCATCCCCGGGACAGACAGCAGACTACGACCCGACATCGTCGTGACGGACGCAGAAAGGAAGAAGGTCCTCATCGTAGATGTCACGGTGCCTTTTGAAAACTGGTCACCGGCCCTCCACGAGGCCCGAGCACAGAAGGCGTTGAAGTACACCCTGCTGGCCAAGACCCTGAGAGCCCAGGGCTACGAGGTCCAGATACACACTATCGTGGGAGCCCTGGGCTTGTGGGACCCCCACAACGAGCCGGTTCTGAGAGCGCACGGAGTCGGTCGACGCTATGCCCGGCTCCTGAGACAGCTCATGGTGTCCGACACCATCAGGTGGTCCAGAGACATTTATACGGAACACATTACAGAACACTGTCAATACCACACTGAGTAACCGAGACCGCTGACCAGGGAAATAACCCACTTCCTTCGCTGATGGATCAAGGGACGCACCCCACCCATGTACTTATCCGCTACACTGATACTGACTTGGACTCTATATTCATTCCATGGGTGGCGTACCCAAGCCCACTTATCCACTGACACTTTAAAAACTCTTGCACCCCAATCTGGGTCTATGCCGGTTATGTGATGTGTATGTATCTCTTCATCCTTGTAACTGATTCCTGTAATCCCTCATAACCCAAGCCTGACCCCAGATGTACAGTACCTCCCTTCTTAACTCGTGTATATTTCATTTTAAACATTCACTTTAATAAAATTTTTAAATTTGTTTTCCTATTAACTTATTACATTTTACAAAAATATACCAAAAAAAAAAATAAAATATACATAAACTTCTCCATAATATATTAACCATTTGCTATCTAACCTGACCCATACTTGAAACATTTAATCATATAATAAATATGAATGGTTAAAATATAAATCAGTTATTTGTATTAACACAATTTACAAACTTAATTAGTTTATAAAAATCCAGCTAATTAAAGAAAAATTAAGATAAAGAATAGAAGCAAAGTTCAGAGGAGGGGAATAGAGATTGGGAGGGAAGGAAGTGGGGCGAGAGGAGGGGGAAGTGAGCGGGCAGGGGGGGAGGGAGGGATACATTTAATAGGATCATTCAGATACTTCCAGGAGAGCATCCAATATCTCTGAGAATTTTTCTTAGGTATTTCTGTTATGGTATACAGTTCTTTTCCATGGTTGCCAAACTTATGATGTCTGTGCTCCAGTCTTCAATTGTTGGTCACTTTTTAGACTTCTATTTTTTTAGACCAGTTCTGTTCATTTAGACCAGTTCTGTTCATTCCCTCTGAAGTACCTGGCATTGGCCACTGTCGGAAGACAAGATACTTGGCTAGATAGACCTTTGGTCTGACCCAGTATGGCAATTCTTATGTTCTTATGTAGTACGAGTCTTTTAGCAATTATTAGTGCTCTGCTTAGCTGAAGTCTTTCAGATTTATTCAGCTTCCAATTAACATCTATTAGCTTTAAGATTACATGTTTAGTTTGTAACACAATTTTATTTGATATGAAAAAAAATCACTCTCCAGTTAAGTTCTGCCCAAAACATACGGGTATAGGAGCATTCCCAGAGTGTATGGGTTAAGATAGCACCTGCTGAATCGCAGTGCCAACATTTGTCTGTTTTAGTAGCACCTGTTTTGAACAGTCGGAGAATGGTCCAGTGCATCATCCATACAATTTTCTGCTGGATTAATCTTAAAACAGATGTCCAAGGAACAGTTTGGAGTATTGGCTAAAATTACTTTCTGTTGGTTAGCAGAGAAGAATTTGCCTAGTTCCTCTTCCCATTTCTCTTTTAGGCAATCCATGTTTAATTCAAATTTTCCAGCCAAGTGTGCATATAATGTTGCCATAGGTCTTGGCAATCTGGGTAATATTTTAAGAAATTAAAGCATTTTAGGTGGGTCAGGGGTAGCACAGGCTTTGGAGCCAAGCAGACAGGAGATAGCATGTTTAAGTTGGATATATTGCCACTCCTTCTTAGTCTCTAGATTGAACCTTTCTTTTAATACTGTAGAAGGGAGGAAGGTATCATTTTCAATAAATTGAGTGATGGTCAAAATCCCTTTCCTAATCCGGTCTGGCCAAATGATGGGGTTGCCTGCTTTACAGAGTTTTGAGTTATTCCAGATAGAGGCCCTGGTATGCAGAAGGGGGTGACTTTTAAATTTAATAGATGTATGCCAAGTATTTCTGGTTGCCACAATAGTTGTTCTTTAGGGAATCCGGTAATAATCCGACTGCAGCGCTTTGTTAAAGAGTAAAGGAGCAACCACTTCTGCTTCCATGTGGAGTCAGTTCAGGCCTCTACAGCTTGAGGGAATGAGCCTCTGTGCTGGTTGGCTAAAAATTGTTGCCTGACGATAAACTTTAAAGCTGGGAAACCTGAAACCACTTGTTTTGACAGAAAATTGTAATCCTTATAAGGAGATTCTGAGTTTGTTACCAGCACCCCACGAGAAGGACCTGAACATGTTTTCGATTTGAATAAAATAAAAGGGAGGAGTATGGAGTAGGAAGGAGGTCAGAATGAAAAGGAACCTGGGAAGGGCATTCATTTTAATGATCATTTCCCCCCCAAAGGGTGAGAGGTAGTGCCTGCCATCTATTTAAATCGTTTGATAACTGCATGATTAATAGAGCTAGGTTAACCTTCACTGTGTTTTTAATTTTCTTAGGGAATAGGATGCCAAGCTATCTGAGGTTTTTCTGCTGCCATCTAAATGTCCCTATAGAAGAGGCACTTCCAGCTAAATGCAATGGATCTTCATTGTATCCCAATTTATCTTGTAGCCAGAGAATTTGCAACGTTATCTATTGTTTGTAGGATATTGATTGACCTGAATTTTTTTTAATATATTAGGAGAGAAGGATTTTTGTCTCCTGAGACCCTGATTTGATCCATTAAATACCTTAGTGTTCCCTAATTAGTCTTGTAAATGGTTCTAATGCTAAGTTGAAAATGATAGGGGAGAGAGGGCATCCCTGTTTATTTCCTTGAAACAGATCAAAGAATGGGGGTATTGTGCTGTTTGTCAGGATGTAAAAGTTGGGATTGGAATATGACAGCTTTATGCATGAAATAAAGGATTTCCCCAACCCAAACTTATCCAGGGTAAGAAACAGATATTTCCAGTTCACTGTCAAAATCTTTCTCTGCATCGAGTGAAATGCTTGCATGGGAATTTCTAGAATGTTAGTGGAATGCCATTACATTGATCAACTGACGTGTGTTATCAGAACCGTGCCTTTTATTAGTAAATCCCACTTGGTTGCGATGAACCATATCACTCATTAATTTTTCAGGCATCTTAGCCAATAATTTCGAAAGTACACCACTACCTCGATATAACGTGACCCGATATAACACGAATTTGGATATAACGCGGTAAAGCAGTGCTCCGGGGGGGCGGGACTGCACACTCCGGTGGATCAAAGCAAGTTCAATATAACACGGTTTCACCTATAACGCGGTAAGATTTTTTTGGCTCCCGAGGACAGCGTTATATCGAGGTAGAGGTGTATATTTATATCAGTATTGATTAAAGCAGCAGTTCTCAAACTGTGGGTCTCAACCCCATTTTAATGGGGTCACCAGGGCTGGCATTAGACTTGCCGGGGTCTGGGACTGAAGCCGAAGCGTAAGCCCCACCACCTGGGGCCGGGGTGGCTTCAGCCCTGGGTGACGGGGCTCAGGTTACAGGCCCCCCACCTGGGGCTGAAGCCCTGGGGCTTTGGCTCCCCCTGGGGTGGTGGGGCTCAGACTTTGGTGCCCCTGCCTGAGGCGGCGGGCATTGGGTGGGTTCAAGATTTGGTCCTCCCTCCTGGGGTTGTGTAATAATTTTTGTTGTCAGAAGGGGGTCACGGTGCAATGAAGTTTGAGAACGCCTGGATTAAAGAGATGGATTTATAGCTAGTACAATTTTGCACATCGTTACTTGGTTTAAGTAGTACAGTAATTATGGCTTCCCTCATAGTAGGAAGTAACGTACCATTCTTTAGGGCATCTTCATAAATTATAACAGCTTAGGAGCCAGTTCTTTGGTATTTTGATGGAATTTTATTGGTAGGCCATCAGGACTGGGGGTCTTGCCTGGACTCATGTCCTTGATGGCCTTGATTATATCCTCTGATTGCAAGGGAGAGGCTAGCCTCTTCTCTTCGCTTCCATTGATCACTGCTATCTTCCTGGTAGCAATATGGGAAGTGAAGAAGTGATAGAACAGATAATCAGTGCTTCTCTGAAGACACCAGTACAGAGGTAAGGTGCCTGGGACTATTTCCCCTATTTCTGCTGTCAATTCTTAAAAAGAAGAAATAGCTCTTCAAGTTTTTGGATTCAGTTATACCAATCCCTGCAGAGTTATTCATACGCTAACACCCCAGAGTTTTCATGACTTAATTAATTAATTCCCTAAAGAAGGTTTGGCCATCAAAGTGTTCTAACTAGGATGTCAAGCAACTAAAAAAATTAATTGCGCGATTAAACAATAATAGAATACCATTTATTTAAATATTTTTGGATGTTTTCTACATTTTCAAATATATTGATTTCAGTTAAAACACAGAATACGAAGTGTACAGTGCTCACTTTATATTTATTTTTGATTACAAATATTTGCACTGTAAAAAGCAAAAGAAATAGTATTTTTCAATTCACCTAATACAAGTACTGTAGTGCAATCTCTTTAACATGAAAGTTGAACTTGCAAATGTAGAATTATGTACAAAAAAACCTGCATTCAAAAATAAAACAATATTAAACGTTAGCGCCTACAAGTCCACTCAGTCCTATTTCTTGTTCAGTGAATCACTCAGACAAACAAGTTTGTTTATATTTGCAGGAGATAATGCTGCCCACTTCTTGTTCACAATGTCACCTGAAAGTGAGAACAGATGTTTGCGTGGCACTGTTGTAGCTGGCGTTGCAAGATATTTACATGCCAGATGCGCTAAAGATTAATATGTCCCTGCATGCTTCAGCCACCATTCCAGAGGACATGCGTCCATGGTGATGACGGGTTCTGCTCGATAACAATCCAAAGCAGTGTGGCCTGACATGTTAATTTTCATCATCAGAGTCAGATGCCACCAGCAGAAGCTTGATTTTCTTTTTTGGTGGTTCGGGTTCTGTAGTTTCCGCATCAGAGTGTCGCTCTTTTAAGACTTCTTAAAGTATGCCCCATACCTCATCCATCTCAGATTTTGGAAGGCACTTCAGATTCTTAAATCTTGGATCAAGGGCTGTAACTATCTTTAGAAATCTCACATTGGTACTTCCTTTGCGTTTTGTCAAATCTGCAGTGAAAGCGTTCTTAAAATGAACAATATGTGCTGAGTCATCATCCGAGACGACTATAATATGAAATATATGGCAGAATGCGGGTAAAATAGAGCCAGAGACATACAATCCTTCCCCAAGGAGTTGAGTCAGAAATTTAATTAACATTTTTTTAACGAGCGTCATCAGCATGGAAGCATATCCTCTGCAATGGTGGCCGAAGCATGAAGGGGCATACGACTGTTTAGCATATCTGGCATGTAAATACCTTGCAATGCCGGCTACAAAAGTCCCATGTGAATGCCTGTTCTCAGTTTCTGGTGACATTGTAAATAAGAAGTGGGCAACATTATCTCCCATAAATGTCAACAAACTTGTTTGTCTAAGCGATTGTCTGAACGAGAAATAGGACTGAGTGGATTTGTAGGCGCTAAAGTTTTGCATTGTTTTGTTTTTGAGTGCAGTTATGTAACAAAAAAACCTACATTTGTAAGTTGCACTTTCACAATAAAGAGATTGCACTACAGTACTTATACAGACGCTCCCCTATTTACGCAAGCGTTCTGTTTTGGAATGTCTTGCATAACTCGAATTTTGCACAAGTCGGAAACGTATCTCCGACCATTACGCCAAAAAAAACCCCCTCCTACTTCTGTCCTATGGAACTTTTTCTGTAAGCTCAGATTTGCGTACGTCGAGTTTACGTAACTCGGGGAGCGTCTGTATGAGGTGAATTGAAAAATATTTCTTTTGTTTACAAATATTTGCACTGTAAAAATGATAATCAAAAATAGTAATATAAAGTTAGTGTACACTTTGTATTCTGTGTGTAATTGAAACCAATATATTTGAAAATGTAGAAAAAATCCAAAAATATTTAATAAATGTCAATGGTATTCTGTTGATTAACGGTGCGATTAAAACTGCAATTAATCACAATTAATTTTTTTTGTTAATCACATGAGTTAACTGCGATTAATCAACAGCCCTAGTTCTAACACAATAAAGTCCTCTTTCCCTAATTTTTGACTCCATTATTGAGAAATTTAAGAGAATTCATTTAAATTTGTGGAGTGACTATTTATGGGCAATGAGCTGAGGTGATTCTGCAGGCTTAATGAGCTGAATTGCAGCAGAGGAGCTGGGTGGCTATGATTAATAAAGATATTGTTAAAACAGGTAGAGAAACCAGCAGTTTTTGTTGTTTCTGCCTAACTCAACTAGGTATAAAAGGGGGCTCTCTGTCTGCACGGGAGTTCAGGAACAAGATGATTAAGTGAATTAGCCAAGAACAAATAAATAGAAATGGGAGTTTAGAAACAGACCACAACCAATGGAAGTTCAGTAAGTACTTGGGGAAATAAGTAGTCAATGAGTAAAAACCTGGGTGGAGTTTGGGAAGACCAAATAGAGGAGAAGGCCAGCAGCAAATTGTTCAAAATGGGTGGATAACCAGCTCATTTCGCAGACTAAAGAAGATCTGTCAAGTGGCACATGTATGTTCATGGAACAGACAGTTCTAGCTCTCAAAGACCAAGTACTCAAGGCACAATTTGCTAAACTGGTGACCAAATGACAGAGAGACTTATAACTATGGTATAAAGGGATACGATACAGAGTTGGGTGCACCCCATCTCCAGTTAAAAAGCCAGTGTGAGATGGTAGACCAAGGAGGAACTATTTCCCTTAGTCTTAACTGACTTGCTAATAAAAGTAGAAGACTTTGATTGCTCTACACCAAAGTCCTTCCAGAAATAGGACTCCTAATTGTGCTAAGCACACAACTTGTGGTGGTATATTTTAATCTTCAATACTATAGTTAATGGAGTATGTAATGACAGAACAGTGAACTAATTTGCCTAGTACAGTGTTTGTACATCTCTTGAGATTTGAGAGCTGGTGGGGAGACACAAGTCATGGTACTTGTTAACACTAATGTTGCAGGTAATTGTGGAAGAGTTAATTTGTGGTAGCTTTTATTTAATTCTCTTTCAGGAATAGTTTGCATTTTTACCTACAGCTCAACCCTTGAAACATTAAATGTGTGTAGCGGGGACCACAAATATGTAGTCAGGGACTAGAAAAGCATACAATTCTCCCTTAATCTTGAAGGATGAAAGAAGATGGTAGTGTTTGGTTGTTCTTTTAAAAAAATAAACTTAATGGAGAAGTCTGAAGCACAAGCAGTAGCTTGGGTTTGGGTGGGGAGAGAAAAGAAACCCTCACGACCTTAGTTCTGATCATGGAGCCCTGGGAATGGGCAAGGACATCCATAGTACAGGCTGCCCTCCCACCATGGGAGGTAGCACTGTTCTTCAACTGAAACTGGAGTTTCTGAACAGCAAACCAAATATTTTACAGAAGCTCCGAGACACCTCAGAGGGGATCTGTCTTCTCTCAGGCCATGTCTACACTACAACATTATGTTGACCTAACTTATGTCGACATAGAACCATTGCAGTTATTAAATCGCTTGCGTGTGTGTGCACACTTAGCTCCTTGTATTGGTGGTGCATGTCCTCACCAAGAGCGCTTGTGTTGATTATATTATCAGTGGGGGGGTACTGTGAGATGACTTCTGAAGGTCAGTAATAGTCGGCATAAGCAGCGCAATGTCTACGTTGACACTGTGTTGACCTAATTATATCGACTGTGACTCTACGGTGCTTGGGGAGGCGGTGTTACTAAATGGGCGTAGGGAGGCACTTACGTCAGCGGCAGCCAAATTTCAGTGAATACATTTCCATAGCCAGGTTGATGCAAGGCAGCTTATGTGGACCTAATCATGTACTGTAGACCAGGCCTTAGTGGTGTGTGCAGTGGAGCAGAACTGAGAGCATGGGCAGAGGAGGCAGCTGTATCCAGCTTCAATTGTCCTCAGTGCCTCCCCTCTCAAAGTTCATTATTGCTGCCCTCCTATTTCCTTGAAAAGCCCTGCTGCTGTGCTGCTCTCCTAGATGCCACAGGAAACTTTTGGCTTCCACCTCCTCCTGAACCTGGACCAGTTTGCTGTATGTACCCCAGCTCCTCTCCCATGAACACAAAAACAGCAGCAGTTCCAACACTGCTTTCCCTGCCTGACCACCCTTAAAGGAACAGCAGCTTTGCTCTTCCCTTCCCCTTTTCTCCTATGAAAAAGGCAGTGGTTGCTTCTCTCTGCTTCCTGCTGTCCGCACTCTCGCATCCCTTAGCTTTGGAGCTGTTTTGATTCAGTCAGACCAGTGGGGCTATGTTCTTTTAAAAAACAAACAAACTCAAAATCCAGAGTGTTCTGCAGAATACAGAGCACTTGTGAGGTATGCTTCCATCCATAGATCTCAATTTGGTTTACAAACGAAAATTAATCTCCCTACCAATGCCTCTTTGAGGAAAGTGGTGGTATGTCCATTTTACTTGGCAGATGGAAGACAGCAGCAGAGAGTTTAAAATTGCCCAAGGGCACAGAATGACTCTGTGTTAGAAACAGAACCCAGAAGTCAGGATACCTAGTTTGCTGTTTGAACCTTTACACCAATAACCGATGCCTCTTTAAAGATTTCTCTGGATGCTACACTCTCAGATTTTCAAGGATGTTTGTGCACAATTATAGGTTGATGTGAGGCTATTGCAGGATCCCTCATACACCCAAGTATTTTGTCTATCAAACAAATAGTATAAGATCTGGCACTTTTCTGATAGTAGGATGAAACCTTGCTGTGTCATTTTATGTAGCATCAAATCAACTGACTCTTATTAAACTTTTACCAGATGTAATAAAAACACTTCCCCCAAAATCATTTTTCAGAGCGAATCTTTATCATATGCTTCATCAAATAGACACCAGAAATAGAAAATGCTATTGGTATTTCTCAAGAAACCACTAGAATCAGAATAGCTGGAGCACTAACAAGGAAGAAAAACATGTTCCTTGTATTAGTAGCAATTTATACTTGTGCAACCTATAGAAGGTCACAGTAGAGACTGTTCTATGGGTTTTGCTAGTACAAATTTTTTTAGTTAGAATTTCCTTTTTTCGTAATCTAAACCTAAAGACAGGGTTTGAAATTTTTTAGCGGCTATCTGCCAGTAGTGGGACTAAAGCTATACTATAGTAGTAAATATGAAAGACAGGCCCGGTGGTAATGCCTAAGTGAGAAGCCCAGCCTCACTGCCCCCAAATGGTATTTCTACCATGTTGTTGTCTTTGGACTGTGCTTTGGGACTCCATCTTTTGTATTAGCCTCTGGATAGTAGGTATCCCATACATTTGAAGCGTCACACCCTTCTAGCTCCCCTTCCAGTGTTTCCTAGCTCTTGTGACCTTCCAAAAGCAGCAGCTGCATGAAACTGACATGATTAATGACAGTTTCACAGCTATTCACAGATTTCTATATAAGAGCAGCAAAACTGACTAGTGTAATAATTTCACACTGTTGCTGCTTGGTAAAGTTATGAGTGAGGCTACATTTTAGTCACAGGTATTTTTAGTAAAAGTCACGGCCTGTGACCTGTCCATGACTTACTAAAAATACCAGTGAATAAAACGGGGGGTAGGGCGTGCACGGGCGGTGGTGCGCAGCCCAGGACCCCTGCTGGTGCTGGGGGGACGCTGGCGGCAGGCTCCCTACCTGGCTCCATGTCTCCCCCACCCTTCAGCAGCAGAGTTTGGGTGAGGGTGGGGTTGGGGCATGGGACTGGGTGAGGCGGGCTCTGGGTGGCGCTTATTTGGGGGACTCTCAGCTGCTAGGTGGAGACGTGGCCAGGCAGCTCTGCAGACTGCCTCCACCTGCTGGCACCGCCCCCACAGCTCCCAGTGGCAGTGGTCCCGGCCAATGGGAGCTGCGGAGCCAGCGCTCTGGGTGGAGGCAACCAGCAGAGCTGCCTGGCCATGCCTCTGCCTAGCAGCTGAGTGAGGGGGATGTCGCCGCTTCCGGGGAGCCCTCCAGGTAAGCGCCGCCCAGAGCCTGCTTCACCTCATCACGTGCCCCAACCCCCTGCCCCCTCCCACACCCAAACTCTGCAGCTGCTGGGGGTGTGGGGAAGAGGGCGCTGGGGCCCGATACTGCCCCAGCTGCGGTCAGTGCGCATGGAGCAGGGGCTGCCTGAGCTGCCCCTGAGCAAGGTGCACTGGCGGCTGCAGAAATCACGGAGGTCATGGAAAGTCACGGAATCCGTGACCTCCGTGACAAACTCTCAGCCTTAGTTATGAGTAACAGCAGCAGAGAAACTGGAACTGAATGCAGACTCAGGAAAACATCACAAGGGCTTGAAATATGTTCTCAATACTTGCTAGTCCAAGGACTAAGTCTACTCACCATGCTGAAATCCACTAGTATCTTCAGCCACTCTGTCCTAACCATACAGCTAAGGGTAGCATAAAATCCCTCCTTACCCTGTAAAGGGTTAATCCCTCCTTTACCTGTAAAGGGTTAAGAAGCTCAAATAACCTGGTTGGCACCTAACCAAAAGGACCAATAGGGGGAGAAGATACTTTCAAATCTGTGGGGGAAGGTTTTTGTTTTGTGTTCCTTTGTGTTCTCTCCGGGTCAGCGAAGAACCAGGGCAGGAAAAATACATCTCCCTAAGCCATATCTGAACTAAGCATCTAATATTACAGAAATAGTAAGTAATAGCAAGGAAATGTGTTAGATTATCTTTTGTTTTAACTTGTGAATTTTCCCTGTGCTAAGAGGGAGGTTTATCCCTGTTTTTGTAACTTAAAAGTTTTGCCTAGAGGGGAAATACTCTGTGTTTTGAATCTGATTACCCTATAAATTACCTTCCATCATGATTTTACAGAGGTGCTTCTTTTACTTTTCTTTGTAATAAAGTTCTGTTTTTTAAGAATCTGATTGGACAGGGTCTGGTCTGTGCTCACCTTAGTTACTCTCAAGCCTTCCCAGGAAAGGGGGTGAAGGTGCTTGGGGGGATATTTTGGGGAAACAGGAACTCCAAGTGGTCCTTTTCCTGAATCTTTGTCTAATTCACTTGGTGGTGGCAGCATATCGTCCAAGGGCAAGGAAGAATTTGTGCCTTGGGGAAGTTTTTATCCTAAACTGGTAGAAATAAGCTTAGGGGGTCTTTCATGCGGGACCCCACATCTGTACCCTAGAGTTTAGAGTGGGAAGGGTGTGACGGGTTGGATCACAGAAACCCCCTTGGGAGCTGCCACCTAATGTACCAAAACTACCTCTGCTCCTGTTTTCCCTGCCAGCTCAGGATTCCAGCACCCTGTCTTGCTGAGCCAGACACTCCCGTCTGCTCCAACAAAGATCCAGGGTCTGAATTACTTGCCCCAAAGCTGCAGGTTTACCTGAAAACAGCTGACAGAAGTGTGCTTGTCTTTAGCACTCAGATGCCCAACTCCCCATGGGGTCTAAACCCAAATAAATCCATTTTATCGTGTATAAAGCTTATGCAGGGCAAACTCATAAATTGTTCGCCCTCTATAACACTGATAGAGAGATATGCACGGTTGTTTGCTCCCCCAGGTATTAATACATACTCTGAGTTAATTAATAAGGAAAAAGTGATTTTTATTAAATACAGACAGTAGGATTTAAGTGGTTTCAAGTAGTAACAGACAGAACAAAGTAAGTCACCAAGTAAAATAAAATAAAATGCGCAAATCTATGTCTAATCAAACTGAATACAGATAATCTCACCCTCAGAGATGCTTCAGTAAGTTTTTTCTCAGACTGGACACCTTCCAGGCCTGGGCACAATTCTTTCCCCTGGTACAGCTCTTGTTCCAGCTTAGGTGATAGCTAGGGGATTCTTCATGATGGCTCTTCTCTCTCCTCTTTGTTCTGTTCCACCCCTTTATATATCTTTTGCATAAGACGGGAACCCTTTGTCCCTCTGGGTTTTCACCCCCCCCCCACTGGAAAAGCACCAGGTTAAAGATGGATTCCAGTTCAAGTGACATGATCACATGTCACTGCAAGACTTCATTACCCACTTGCTAGCACACACACATACAGGAAGACTCACAGGTAAACACAGCCATCTGCAGACAATGGTCCTGCTTAATGGGAGTCATCAAGATTCCAAACCACCATTAATTGCCCACACTTTGCATAATTACAATAGGCTCTCAGAGTTGTATTTCATATTTCTAGTTTTAGATACAAGAGTTGTACATTTATACAAACAGGATGATCACACTCAGGAGATTATAAGCTTTGTAATGATACCTTACAAGAGACATTTTGCATGAAGCATATTCCAGTTACATTATTTTCGCTTATTATCATGTGTCTAATTCACTTGGTGGTGGCAGCATATCGTCCAAGGGCAAGGAAGAATTTGTGCCTTGGGGAAGTTTTTATCCTAAGCTGGTAGAAATAAGCTTAGGGGGTCTTTCATGCAGGACCCCACATCTGTACCCTAGAGTTTAGAGTGGGAAGGGAACCCTGACACACTCGCCTTCCTTCTGACTAGCAAAAGAATAGGGTAAGCCTGAAGACCTTGTCTCTTGCTAGCTGAATTCTGTGCTCCCAAAAAATCTTGCTGCTCATTCCCCCTAAATACACCAATTAATGCTGGGCTACCCCCAAGCTAAACTGATGTTATGGTATTCAAACTCTCCTCCCACCTTGTCTACCTGCCTGTTTGTCCTTGGAGCTCTCTCTCCGTGGACTTGATTCACTGCATTGGTTCACGTTTGGAAGGTTTTCTTTGCAACCATAAAAACCACATACTTTTTTAGATTTTTTTATTTTAATGAAGCATTAGCTTCTACAAACCTGGGTGAGCGGATTTTTCAAGTTGTGTGCATCACTGCATCTTTTAACTTTCCAAATGTGATCCAAATGCACTCATAGCTCTTATGGCTGAAAATAACTTATTTAAATAAAAGCTTAAATTTTGCATAAATTGATGGCGGGTGCCCCCGCACTCCCAGGAAATTTTCCCTTCCGCTATTGGTGAGTGGGCAAGAAGGTTTTTCAAACCTTTTTTGAACAATTTAACATATTTATATTAAACTTGTGATCTTTGGTATCCGATTTTTTTTTTGACACAATATAGTCGATATAACTCTCTTCTTCTTGCTTGCACACACAATTGAATGGATTATTTATGAGATATGACATTTTCCCACTGAAATGAGACTAGGCTATTTTAAGAGGAAAGAATATTTGCTTAATGTCATAAGTAATGTTCTAAATCATGTGAGTTTCTGCTGCCAAAGGCAGACTTAATTCCTTGGACAAGGAGAGAAATAGAGCAATAGTGCAGGTAAAAATATCAGTTTAGAAAGTTGAAACTGCAGTAGTTTGTTACTAGAGAAAATATGTGTAATGTAGAGGCCACAGTCACATTTAAAGGGATGCTGGCAACTAAGAAATCTACTTTTGAGTGAAACCTAAAATTATTATAACTGAAAGATTAGAGAAAAATATATATTTTTTTCCAGTTTGTTTACTTTGACTATACATAAGTACTTTCAAATTCAGTCTCACTCTTTCACTAAATAGGCATCTTCCTCTGTATGTGTGGATCTTCTCAACAGGAGAGAATTTTTAAAAAAAGGAAAATATGTCTAATACCACAAATTGGCAGGTGTACCTTGAAATTACTTTTAAATCAGTCTTTAAAACTGATTAAACTTCAAGTTGTTCCTCCAAAAATGGTTTATTTTTATGAAGTAGATTGGCCTTAAGACATTGCCAGTGGTAGATATTTGTTGAGGCAGCTCTTTACTTATAAAGCTTGCTATAGATGCTTTTGTTACTATAGAAGGAGATTAGCAAGGCTTAACTTCTGTTGAACAAATTTCTCCTTTTTGCCCACCCAAGTTTTTGGGTGAGGCGGCCCACTAAACTCAGGTCCTCCTTTTGTCCTCAATCTTGCTTTGTAGCATCATTCCCTTCAAGGAGGGATTGGAGGGAGGCCTGGTCTATCTACACACACAGTTTAACTAAAGCTGTGTTTTTAAATCTCTTTTTAGTTAAACTGGTGCAAACCTCTGTGTGGATATGTAATTTGGTTTAAACCAGATTTGTATCAGTGTTGCTTGTTAGTAAAATTAAGCCTGGTCTACAGTAAAAAATTAGATCGACCCAACTACCTGATGTAGTTAAGCCAACTTAAGTCCCTGTGTGTAGGTTGATGGAAGAGTTCTTTTGTTGACCCAGCTACTGCCTCTCAGGGAGGTGGATTACCTATGCCAGTGGGAGAACCCTTCCTGTTGGTGTAGTTATTTTTTACACTGAAGCACTACAATGGCACAGCTGCAGCTGTGCTGCTGTAATCTTTCAAGTGTAGACAAGCCCTTATTAGGATTAAATCAGAAGTGTAGCCACACAGAGGTTTATATGGTTTAAATTGCTTTTTTAAACCTATTTTAGATTAACTGATGGAACGTCTGTGTGTAGGCAAGATGAGTCCATGTTGCTGGAGATGTAGATACCTACCCATGATGCCTCCGCAGTACCTATGTTTGTGTTTCGCTGGTGGTGGGAGGGGAAAAGGATAAAAGTCCTGTCTAGCTACCAAATTATTGTGAGGAAGATGGAGGGAGACTTCTGTGTTACCAAGTAATCTTTTCTTAAAAAACATTTTAAAGGTCACTTCTAGGTTAGCCAAAGGCAGCTTTATAAAAGCTTGTGTGCAGCAAGGAGATCAAGCGAAGTTCTGTGCAATGACAGATGTATGGTGATGCTGCAATAGACACAGCATAGTTCACATACAGCTTCTGATGCAATCTTAGCTACAGTGGCAAAACTTCCTTTACTGCAAAGCACTAGCGGATCAAAACTGAAATCCATATGAAAACATGATCTGGTCCTGTACAGTTATCTCTTGCAGGGCTAACAACCCCCATTCATGCAAGCAAAAAAATGCTCAAGATGCTAGACCAGCATAAAAAACAGCAATATATCGCTGAGAATAACAAATCAAAATCAGCAACAAACTAAACTGCTACAGATCCCTGCATAGAACTATCGTTAGCAAACTAAACTGCTACAGATCCCTGCATAGAACTATCGTTAGCAGACTATTTCACTACAGTGATATGTGAAAAACCTGTGGCAGATTCTTGCCAAATGCAGTCTCAATAATTGTAATCTAGAGATGGAAATTGGAAGGTGCAAGACACAGACCAAGTCTAGAGAGGAGTAATTATGCAACCATTGCGACAGAAGGATTGAGCCAGAGGGCACTTTATACTCCGGTATCCAAAATATGAGGGAGTGGAAGAAAGAATTCATAGTAACTTGAGGAAATCTCTAAAACTTCTTATCAAAAAGCGATGAGGGAAAAATTGTTCCTAATCCTATGAGCAAGGAGAGAGACAGCAGAGATAACATTGCACTATGTAGCAGCCTACCATTGGATCAGGAAAGGACATTAATGACGTATGGACTCGGGGAATCCAAATCTCAAGCACAGTGTGAAGGCATAAACTGGGTGGATCTTAGCAACTTCTGATTAGCAGACCTGAGAGATCTCTCTCTCTAATACAATGTGACAACAACGCTTGTATAGCTTGCCATGCCAAAAACCTGAGTGATTTGAAACTGAATAATACAATGTTAGAATTGACGGCATGTGGAGGGATTCCGCTGTGTCTGGAGTTTATTCCCCTCTCTCCTTCCTTTTCCTGCCTTGCCATATGCATGCATACTGGCTCCTCAAATATTGTGAAAGCATACTTGGTGGAGGTAACTTACTTAACAAGATACTTATGAAGAACTATTTCATTTTTGCCTTGGTAATGAATAAGCTTATAGACTCAGAAACTTTCCCCAGGGGAATATCACAAACAGCTTAACCATGTCTGTAAATTACTCAACTTAAAGACTTCAAATGTGACTGATAGTGTTCTGTGGAACTTTCTTTTGCAAGTTTCTTTGGGAAAGCTAGCATAGAATTGGATGTTGGCCTGCAAGAGAGGGAGTATGCTACAGTCTCGGTCCACCTCCTGAATCATGAATATGGTGAACAGAGGTGTCTTGTCCTCTTGTATATGGCTGAGAAGAGGAGGACTCTGTAAAATGTATTGATTAGGATTTTTTTTACTTGAGGAGTGATCTTTAAGAAGGTGCCACACTGTACTACTCCTCTTCCTCTGGTCCTCCCCACTACTATGTGACTCTTTCATTTGCCAAATTGCCACTGGATGTAGCAGAGATCATAGGACTGGAAGGGACCTCGATAGGTCATCTAGTCCAGTCCCCTGCACTCATGGCAGGATTAAGTATTATCTAGACCATTCCTGACAGGTGTTTGTCTAACCTGCTCTTAAAAATCTCCAATGACTGGAGATTCCACAACCTCCCTAGGCAATTTAGTCTAGTGATTAACCACCCTGACATTAGGAAGTTTTTCCTAATGTCCAACCTAAACCTCCCTTGCTGCAATTTAAGCCTATTGCTTCTTGTCCTATCCTCAGAGGTTAAGAAGAACAATTCTTCTCCCTCCTCCTTGTAACAACCTTTCATGTACTTGCTATCATGCCCCATCTCAGTCTTCTCTTTTCCAGACTAAACAAACCCAATTTTTTCAATCTTCCCTCAGAGGTCATGTCTTCTAGACCTTTAATCATTTTTGTTGCTCTCCTCTGGACTCTATCCAATTTGTCCACAACTTTCCTGAAATGTGGCGCCCAGAACTGGACACAATACTCCAGTTGAGGCCTAATCAGTGTGGAGTCGAGCAGAAGAATTACTTCTTGTGTCTTGCTTATAACACTCCTGCTAATACACCCCAGAATGATGTTCACTTTTTTTTTTGCAACAGTGTTACTCTGTTTACTCATATTTGGCTTATGGTCCACTATGACCTCCAGGTCCCTTTCCGCAGTACTCCTTCCTAGGCAGTCATTTCCCATTTTGTATGTGTGCAACTGATTGTTCCTTCCTAAATGGAATACTTTGCATTTGTCCTTATTGAATTTCATCCTCTTTACTTCAGACCATTTCTCCAGTTTGTCCAGATCATTTTGATTTATAATCCTATCCTCCAAAGCACTTGCAACCCCTCCCAGCTTGGTATTGTCTGCAAACTTTGTGTGTGCTCTCTATGCCATTATTTAAATCATTGATGAAGATATTGAACAGAACCAGACCCAGAACTGATCCCTGCAGGACCCCACTCATTATGTCCTTCCAGCATGACTGTGAACCACTGATAACTACTCTCTGGGAACGGTTTTCCAACCAGTTTTAAATTTTAAATAAAATTTAAATTTTTAAATTTAAAATTTAATTTAAACTACTCTCTGGGAACGGCTTTCCAACCAGTTTTGCACCCACCTTATAGTAGCTCAATCTAAGTTGCATTTCCCTAGTTTGTTTATGAGAAGGTCGTGTGAGATAGTATCAAAAGCTTTACTAAAGTTAAGATATACCACGTCTACCTCTTCCCCCCCATCCACAAGGCGTGTTACCCTTTCAAAGAAAGCTATCAGGTTGGTTTGACAAGATTTGTTTTTGACAAATCCATGCTGACTGTTACTTATCACCTTATTATAGTCTAGATGTGTGCAAATTGATTGCTTAATTATTTGCTCCATTATCTTTCTGGGTACAGAAGTTAGGCTGACTGGTCTGTAATTCCCCAGGTTGTCTTTATTTCCCTTTTTATAGATTGGCACTATATTTGCCCTTTTCCAGTCTTCTGGAATCTCTCCTGTCTTCCATGACTTTTCAAAGATAATCGCTAATGGCTCAGGTATCTCCTCAGTCAGCTCCTTGAGTATTCTAGGGTGCATTTCATCAGGCCTTGGTGACTTGAAGACATCTAACTTGCCTAAGTAATTTTTAACTTGTTCTTTTCCTATTTTTGCCTCTGATCCTACCTCATTTTCACTGACATTCATTATGTTAGATGTCCAATCACCACCAGCCTTCTTGGTGAAAACTGAAACAAAGTCATTAAGCACCTCTGCCATTTCCACTTTTTCTGTTATTTCCCCCCACCCCATTGAGTAATGGGCCTACCCTGTTCTTAGTCTTCTTCTTGGTTCTAATGTACTTGTAGAATGTTTTCTTGTTACCCTTTATGTCTCTAGCTAGTTTGATCTCGTTTTGTGCCTTGGCCTTTCTAATTTTATCCCTACATACTTGTGTTAGTTGTTTCATCCTTTGTAATTTGACCTAGTTTCCACTTTTTGTAGGACTCTCTGTTGATTTTTAGATAATTGAAGAGCTCCTGGGTAAGCCAGAGTGGTCTCATGCCATACTTCCTATCTTTCGTACACAGTGGGATAGTTTGCTCTTGTGCCCTTAATAATGTCTCTTTGAAAAACTGCCAACTGTCTTCAATTGTTTTTTCCCTTAGACTTGCTAACCATGGGATCTTACCTACCAACTCCCTGAGTTTGCTGAAGTCTGCCTCTTGAAATTCATTGTGTTTATTTTGATCTTCCCCCTCCTACCATTCCTAAGGCTATGTCTACAGTACCGCAGTAAGTCGACCTAAGCTATGCAACTCCCACTATGTGAATAAGGTAGCTGGAGTCGACGTAGCTTAGGTCGACTTACTGCAGGGTCCACACTACGCTGGGTTCACGGGACACACTCTCACGTCAACTTACCTTACTGTTCTCGTTCGGGGTAGACTACTGGGGTCGACTGGAGAGCGATCTGCGGTCGATATGGCGGCTCTTCACTAGACCCGCTAAATTGACCCTGGTGCATCGATCCCCAGAGTGTCCATCTGGGGGGGTAGTGTAGACATAGCCTTAGAAACATGAACTCTACCATTTCATGATCACTTCCACCCAAACTGTCTTCCACTTTCAAATTCTCAACTAGTTCCTCCCTATTTGTCAAAATGAAATCTAGAACAACCTCTCTCCTAGTAGCTTTCTCCACCTTCTGAAATAAAAAATTGTCTCCAATACATTCCAAGAACTTGTTGGATCTGTGCCTTGCTGTGTTATTTTCCCAACAGCTGTCTGAGTAGTTGAAGTCCCCCATCACCACCAAGTCCTATGCTTTGGATGATTTCGTTATTTGCTTAAAAAAAGCCTCATACAACTCTTCTTCCTGGTTAGGTGGTCTGTAGTAGACCCCTCCCATGACATCACCCTTGTTTTTTTACCCCTTTTATCCTTACCAAGAGACTTTCAACAAGGCTGTCTCCTATTTCCATTTCAACCTCAGTCCAAGTGTATACATTTTTAATATATAAGGTAACACCTCCTCCCTTTTTTCCCTGCCTGTCCTTCCTGAGCAAGCTGTATCCTTCTATACCAATATTCCAGTCATGTGTATTATTCTGTGATGCCAACTGTCATAGTTCTGTTTTATTTACTAGCATTTCGAGTTCTTCTTGCTTATTCCCCATACTTCTTGCATTAGTATCTAAGGTGCTGATTTGTTTCCCGCTCCTCCCACTTGTCTCTCCTTTATCCCTGCTATAACAGCCCTTGCTCCCCACAAATTCTGACCCTTCTCCCAGGTCTCCATGTTTTTGACTTACCTGTGCGCTTTGGTCACCTGCCCCCTTTGAACCTAGCTTAAAGCCTTCCTCACTAGGTTAGCCAGTCTGTATCTAGATACGCTCTTCCCCTTCCTCAATTGGTGGACTACATTTCTGCTTAGCACTTCTTCTTCCTGGAACAGCATCCTGTGGTCAAGGAAGCCGAAGCTCTCCTGACGACATCGTCTTTGCAGCCAAGCATTCACCTCCAAGATGCATCCAGACAATGCTGCAATACCTACTTAAATAGGGAAAATTAAATAGAAAGTTGTGGGGGTAAAGTCCTGCCCCTATTGAAATCAATGGGACTTTTGCTATTAACTTCATTGGGTCTGGGATTTCACCCCTCATTTCAACCTTAACTATAAATTTCATGCTCTTGTTAGAGTGATACCCATAGGATTACTTAAACGTTAAATCTAGAAGCATTCCTTCTAGCAGTGGCAGAGGTGACTTGATAAGATTCTGTTACATATATAGTTTACAGTTTTAAAATTGTATTTTTTCCCCCCTAATGACATTAGCAGTACCTTCAAAGTTTTTTGTTAGATATGTGGGTTTTTTGTTTTGTTTTTTACAATGAGATGAGATAACTAACATGCATTAGCTGTCTTAATGTAAAAACATAGGGGAGACAGGCAGTGATGCAGTGCTACATGTTATAGTGCTGGAGCCCAGCAGAAATGATCACTGGGGGGCAGAGATTCACTGTATGGGGACACTTGCTAGTTCTTCCCTCCCTCACCTCCCTCCAGTTATACACGACAGCAGGGTCACCCTCACTGGCACAAGAGAGAAATTGGCAGTAATGGCTTGCCTGGCTGCTCGCATGGCTGCTCGCCTGGCTGCCCACCCATCTCTAGTACCATGGGACAATGGCAGTATCACACAATGGCCAGCACGGACAAGGCCTGAGGGAGATCTCCCCTGAAAGGCAGCAAGCCTGTTTAGCATGTGAACACCAGACCAGGTGCCTGATGTGGCGTAGGCCTGGCTTGGGTGCTGGCTCCCATCACCCTGCTGGGGCCAACTCCCATGCCAGAACAGTGGGTGACATGGCAGGCTGGCAGGGCTTATCCTGGCCCTAGGCCCCGTCCCTGCACCAGCCTTTAACTTTGGTCACAGCATTCAAATAACAGTATGGCACCACAAAGCCACTCTGAGTATGCAGGTCCCCCAGACTCACCCAACCCCCCCGTGATGCTAACCTCTCCCCATGTGCTCTGTCTTGCTCTCGCCATTCCCACCTCCCTGGCTGTGTAAGCATCCCATGCTCGCCTTACCCTGTGCCTTCCCCTCGGCTGTGTAACCTCACCGTGTACCTCACCCTCCACCCTAGTACTATGGTATGGCTGCCCAGACAGGGGCCCTGGCACCATCTGGAAAACTCCCCAGTAGCCCAGCCAGTCCCACATCCCCACACTGGCTTCAAGTGTGTTTGGGGCTCCTGCTTAGCAGTTCTGCAAACAGCTGTGTCTGGCTGGGTGGCCTTATTTGGGGGGTGTAGGTGATGAGTGAGCACAAAATCATGTGGCAGCCAGATCCTCCCCACAGGGAACCCACTCAAAGCACTAGGCCAGGCCCCAGGCAGAGTACCACCTGCCAGAGACACAGCACCTTACGAACCCTCTCACTTCCCTCCCTTGCAGCAAGGGCCAACACTGGCCCTGCAGAGACTGGGAGATGGCTTCTGATGCAAGTGTGTGGGATTGCAGAGGGAGGGGAGCTGGGACATGGTGTGGGAGGAGGGATGGATCTGTGTGATGGGTTAGGAGGACGGGGTAGGCCAGCAAGAGATGGGTGGGGGGATGGGCCCACATGGTAGGCCTACAAGGAGAGGTCAGGAGGATGGGTTGGGGTACTTAATCTGTCAGGGATGTTGGAGCTCCCCAACAGGGTGTCCAGGTTGGTGACAGTGCTCTGGACCACTCAGGCCTGGTTGTGCTCTGGGTAGCAGCCAGTGAGGTGGCAGCTGATGAAGTCCCTGTGAGAGCCTCCTGGCAGTGCTTCAGTCTGCAGTACCTGCTCCACTACCAGCCATGGGGACACAGCACAGCTGGGTCAGGGGTGTCTCTGTAGGAACTGCCACCCCTAACCAGGGCCCAGCCTGTTCCCAGTGGGGTCTTCCTGGAAGAGGAGGCTCCTGGCTCTGGGAGCCTGCCCAGCAACAAAAGGCAGGGACTGGCCTGGCTGTGAGGTGGCCTCAACCCAGCAATACCCTCATCCCTCCCTGAGCCCAGTGGCTTCTGCTTCCCCGAGCCCAGAGAAGCCCCTTCTCGTCTCCCAGGAGCTCCTGTTCTCCCTGAACCCAGCAGTCCCTCCAGAATCCAGGGAGGCAAGTTTCTGGCAGGCTGTTAATGCCTTGATTGTTCTCGTTGAACCCCTGCATCCCATGGTTAGTGCTTCAGCAGAGCCCACTCTGGGTCTGCCCAAGGGTCATGTGGTCCTCAGTTGCCTCAGTTCCTTTCTTTCCACAGCTAGTTGCCTGCATCAGGATCTTCTTTCTTTCCCTAGCATATTGACGAGACTTTGTGCTTACTGCTAAAACTTTTGGGTAGTTTTTACTTTGGTCCTCCATGGTTGCACAGTAAGGTTCCTAGATGGGGTCTGGCTCAGTTCTTTGGTAGGATGAATATGCTCAGCGCACAACACTGACTCATGTTTTGCTTCTAGGTATATCCGACTATATGGGAGAAAATTCAGCAAAGAAGATCATGTGCTTTTTATCAAGTTGTTGTACGAGTTAGTAACAATTCCAAAGCTGGAGATCAGCATGATGCAAGGATTTGCACGTCTGTTGATAAACCTGTTAAAGTAAGTACATTTTGCTGACATTCTTCTACTTAAATATTTACATCAATAAATAGAACATTTGATCCTTGACCTACAGTATAGTTAAGTGCATAGTTTTTCCCCATACAAATTACTTCACTTCCTCTTACCCTGCACAGATCTTTGATAATGGAGGGAAATTTGAGAAAAATGGTCCCTTTTGAGGCTTGATTTCAATATTGATCAAAGAGCTAAATATCATATGTTAGTTTTGTTTTTCTTGATATCGAAATCCTATAAGAAGATGGAGAGCTCCAAAAATAATATGGTCTCAGAACTAAAGTTTAAGAGGAACTATTAAGGGATGCGTGTGTCACATGTCATTGAAAGTACTTATTAATGAGTAATATAACTGCATTTGGCAATTTTTTTGTAGAGACATTATGGATGTCTTGAATCCCAGAAAGAATGCTTGTAAGTGAATAGTGTTTGACATGTCATTAGCAACAATAATGTGGAAAAAAGACAAATAAATATATGTTCAAATAACTTTCTGCTGTTCAGTTTTTAGGTATTCTAATGTATGATGAGTGCTGGTAAGGACAATGTTTAATCCCAAAGTGCACTTCATTTCTTAAATTAGGAAAAAAGAACTTCTTTCAAGAGATGATTTGGAGTTACCATGGAGACCACTTTATGAAATGTTGGAGAGGATATTGTATTCCAAAACAGAACACCTTGGATTAAATTGGTTTCCTAAGTAAGTTTTATTTTATTGTAGTTTATTGAAGTAATTGCTTTGGTTAAAGGGGTCTTTAGAACACTGACAATGTGGTTGAAGATTATTTTTTAATATTTAGATCTTGATATACAGTAAATGAACAAATGTATATCTAGACTTTTCATACATTAATGGCAATAAAGGGTAAAAAAAAGACACATCATCTTGCACATCCTTCTGACAGTGAATAATTATTTGTTATGATATTTCTTTATTTTTCATGTACTTGATAAAGTTCAGTTTTAAGTATGTCAAGTGATGCGTCTTCAACCACTTCCATTGGGAAAATAAACCACAGTCTAATAAACTTCAGTGATTCATTTTTTTAAATGAAATGTCCTTTGTTTAATTCCATCTCACAACAAGAGTTAGAAAAAAAGCGTCTCTCTTACACAGACACAAAATATGAAACTTACATGTAAACTATCTGTGTCACACACAGAGAAACAAAATGTTTTTCATTGGGGAAGATTATACATTCATTTATACATTAAAAATGCTAATGCGATACTGTGGGCAAATGCAATTGTTCTACAAAGTTAAAAGTTTTAGAAAACAAATTATTTTATTTTTAGGGGGGAAAAAACTTGAAAACATCTAAATTGCACATTGCTTTTTCATAAAGCAAATATGCACTGTGCGAAGTCTGGTTATAGAGGACATTAATAGGTAATGTTTTCTTGGTATCTGCACTCAAAACTTGCAAACCATTCTCAATTCATGTATACAGAAATCCTGAAATTTGGACCTCACCCATACAGAGGTCTGTGTATTTACACTAAACATACAGCACAGTTGGTATTTATCAATCCACTGCCTATAGAGATCATTTTAACCTCTCTGTCCTATCATAAACTTGTTGCCTATTTTGCAGCCATGCAGTGTGCACAAACTTTACAGCTCCATCTTTGGCTACCTATTGAACTTTCCATTCTTCTTTTTCAGATAAAGGTTCAAAGGTCCCTATGTTACATTTTCTTGATTTTTCTCTATCCAATTTCCATTATTGCCTATTCATACAAGTAGAGTAGAGTTAGTTGAAATTTTTCAGGAAGGTGCTGCTAAAGTTGTGGAACCCCCTTTTTTTTTTTATGGGAAACACTAATCTCAACTTTTGAAAAGTTAGAGTGCAAAAAGGAAATGGAGAGGAAAAAGTGAAGGAAAAGCCCTAGATTATAATAATTTTATTGCACTCAGTGGCCAAAAAAAAAAAAAAAAAAAAAAAAAAAAGGGGGAGGAGGGGGACGGAATAAAAGGAATGAGGGGGAGGAAAGAGGAAAAACAAATTCAGAGCTTTTTGACCAAAAAATAGTTTTTGAAAACCAAATTGAAATAAAAACTGCAGTTTCAACTGAAATCTTTCCATTTTTGAGTTAAAAATTCTCATTTGAAATTTTTCACAGGAAAAAACAAGTTTTTTGATCAGTGATAGTTGTAAATGACACACACTTTTCCATAAATTTAGAAAAGAACCCTGCCTATGATCTGTGTGTCATGAAGAGAAAACAACCAGATTATTGGTGTAATTATATTAGGGAAGACTTCCCTCTGAGATCTTCTGATAGAATATTTTTTTTCAGACTATATATAATTATTGGCCTTCTCTCTGAAAATTGTTTATCTACTGTTTTTTCAAGTAATACCTAAAGGATTACTATATTTAAAAAGTCAGAGGAAAAAATATAATTAGTTATGGATTTACCAACACCTAGTGAAACTGATTATATGCAATTTGCCCCTTTGAGTCAAGTTTTTACTTTGCTGTGTGAAAAACCCACACAATAACCGGGGAGAGAAAAATTGGAGGGGCGGTGGGCCGTAAAAGCACAAAAATTGGAAGGAGGATTCCAAATGGAGGTGATAATATCGACTTTTGCTTTTAATTGACTAGATTTGAAGTTTATGGCATCCTGTTTACTATGCAGTGCGATGTGTTCTCATATGGTGTTTTTGCAACATTGTTGAAATTTTCAAATTTGAGTGAATTCCTTTTGCTGTATATAAAGGGATAATTATTTAAATATTGCCAGGATCATTTAAATATTTTCTGCCTTTAGAGTTACTCTTACACTATATTTGTTGATAGAACTGTTGTTTTCCATGTCATGTTTTACATCTTTCTTTTTTACATTCAGTTCATATCGACCAGGCTTGTCTTCACCTAAAACATTTGTGCTTAATGTTTTACATAGGTGGTAAGGATAATGTTTTTTTGTTCAGCTCTGGCCGATGTGTTATCTTCTGCATGTTCTGTTAGACTGTAACACTTGTCACACAGGTGTAACTTTCTGCATAAATAATTGTATTGGAAAACCAATGTTAACATTACACCACTATTTATGAGAATGTCGCACTGTATTTAAACCTTTCTAATTGTGGAAAAATATACTGTGTGTGACGTGGCTGAGAAAAATGGCTATCTGCTAATTATTTTAACCAACAAACATCAAAGGATACAACACTAGGTGATTTTAATGTTTTGAATAATTATTACTTGGAATACGGACAAAATGTGTATTTACATAGCTTTAGAAATGCATGTCTCTTAAATGAATTTAACTTTACTACAAAACATTGAAGTTGGTGGAAAGTGGTTGAGAGCAAGGATAGTGGTTCCAGAAACCACATTAAGGAGAAAAATAAAGTAGAAAAGGCAGTATGAAACAAATGCGCCTAGCAGCCTGACAATTTTGTCTTCTATGGATTTTTGTCAGTGAAAATTATTTTTTAAAACAGGTTATAAAAATGTAGAAATCATTTGTACTTATGTAAGTATAAAATACAAATAACCTTCAGAAAGAAATTTCAGTACAGTATTACTTACTCTGAGGAATCATAGAAATGTAGGACTGGAAGGGACCTTGATAGGTCATCTAGTTCAGTCTCCTGCACTGAGGCAAGACTAAGTATTATCTAGACCAGGGGTTCTCAACCTTTTTCTTTCTGAGGCCCTCCCCAACATGCCATAAAAACTCCACGGCCTACCTGTGTCACAGCAATTGTTATTCTGCGTATAAAAGCCAGGGCGGATGTTAGGGGTAGGAAGCAGGGCAATTGCTCGGGCCCCACATCACAGGGGGCACAGCAAAGCTAAGTTGCTTAGGCTTCAGCCTCAGCCTTGGGTGGTGGGGCTCAGCATCCTGGGCTGCAGTCCCTTGCGGTGGGGGGTTTCTGCCCTTCGCACTAGAGAGTCTAATGCCCGCCTTGCGTGGTGGCCCTCCTAAAACCTGTTCACGGCCCCCCCAAGGGGCCCTGAATCCCTGGTTGAGAACCACTGATCTAGACCATCCCTGACAGGTGTTTGTAGGTTTTTAAGAACGGGTTAGACCAGTGGTTTTCAGACTGTGGGTCCCGACCCAGTACTGGGTAGCGGAACGTAAGGCACTTGGTCGTGGTGGCTCTGGTCAGCACCGCCGACCGGGCCGTTAAAAGTCCCATTGGTGGTGCTGCCTGGCTAATCCAGGCTAGTCCCTACCTGTTCTGACACCACACTGCGCCCCGGAAGCTGACTGGGAGCCGCCCAAGGTAAACCAGTGCCCCAACCCTGCACCCCAATCCCCTGCCCCAGCCCTGAGTCCCCCCAAACCCTTCCTGCACCCCAACCCCCTCATTCCTGGCCCCACCCCGCAGCCCTCATCCCTGCACCCCAATCCTTTTCCCCAGCCCTGAGCCCCTCCCAAACCCCTCATCCCAAGCTCCGTTGGGTCGCGGACATCAACAATTTTCTTCAACTGGGTTGCCAGAAAAAAAGTTTGAAAACCACTGGGTTAGACCAGGGGTGGCCAAACTTACTGACAGTCCGAGACACATCTGACAATCTTCAGAAGTTTGAGAGCCAGAGCGTGCCTGCTGGGGCTTGGGGCTTCAGCCCCATGGGAGGCGCCTGCCTAGGGTCAGGGCTTCAGCCCCACAGGCCTGAAGCCCCGAGCCCCGGCCGGCACGCCCCGCAGGCCTGAAGCCCCAAGACCCCCCTCCCACTGGGCAGAAGCTGAAGGGGACGTGGGGGGAGCACGTGGGGGTCACACGTCCTCCTAGATTATTTTTGTTTGTGGTGCCACCAGCCTCCTTCCTTCACGGCAGCTGCTGGAGCCGGCAAGCTGGGAGCTGTGGCCATGGGGAGAGGCAGCAGCAAAAGCTGAGAGCTGCAGGGAGAGCTGCTGCTTTTGCTGCTGCCTCTCCCCATGGAGCTAAAGCAGCAGCCTCTCCCTGCAGCTCCCAGCTCTTTGCTGCTACCTTTGCATGGGGAGCTAATACCTGGGAGCTGCAGGGAGGGACCACTGAAGGTAAGAGGGTGTGTGTGCCTGCGGGGGCATGACTCAAGCTGTTGGGAGGGGGCACATGTCTTCCACTCTCAGCAGGCACGAGTCATTTCTGGCAGAAGTCCCTAGCCCCATCACCCTGCTGCAGGGCAGAGGTGCTAAGCCTCTCCCCTGCCCAGTCTGGCAGGTGAAGAATGGGGAGAGCCTGGGGGGCTCCGTGAGCTGCACTTTAACTGTAAAAGAGCCGCAGTGCGGCCCGCGAGTTGCAGTTTGGCCACCCTTGGGTTAGCCAATGATGGAGATTTCACAACCTCCCTAGGTAATTTGTTCTAGTACTTAACTACCCTTACAGTTAGGAAGTTTTTGCTAATACCGTCTTTCCCCGAAAGTAAGACATCCCCCGAAAATAAGACCTCCCCGATAATAAGGCCACCCCGGAATATAAGGTCCCGAAGCTACCGTAAGGCGTCTGACTCCTCTGGACTGTAGCGGCGGGCGCCGCCGCGCAGCTCACTGATTGGCCGCAACAATAAATGTGTACCGTATTCTTCTTCATGGAAAAATAAGACCTCCCCTGAAAATAAGACCTAGCGCATCTTTGGGAGCAAAAATTAATATAAGACACTGTCTTATTTTCGGGGAAACAGGGTATCTTACCTAAATCCACTTTGCTGCAATTTAAGCCCATTACTCCTTGTCTGGTCCTCAGTGGATAAGGAGTAGAATTTATCACCGTCCTTTTTATAACCTTTTACATACTTAAAGACTTATGTTCCCCCTCAATCTTCTCTTCTCCAGACTAAACAAACCCAGGTTTTTCAATCTCTCCTTGTAGGTCATGTTTTTTAGACCTTAAGTCATGTTTGTTGCTCTCCTCTGGACTTTCTCTAGTTGTCCATATCTTTCCTGAAGTGTGGTGCTGAGAACTGGATTCAGTACTCCCATTGAAGCCTCATCAGTGCTCAGTAGAGTGGAAGAATTACTTCTTGAGTCTTGTTTACACCGCCCTGCTAATACATCCCAGAATGGACATTGGCTTTTTTTTGCAATAATATTATATTGTCGACTCATTTACTTTGTGATTCACTATAGCCCCTAGATCCTTTTCTGCAGTACTCCTTCCTACATAGTAACTTCCCATTTTATATGTGTGTAATCCTTTCTAAGTGTAGTACTTTGCATTTGTCTTTATTGAATTTTATTCTGTTTATTTCAGACCATTTCTCCAGTTTGTCAAGATCATTTTGAATTCTAACACTGTCCTCCCAAAGCACTTGCAACCCCTCCCAACTTGGTATTGTCTGAAAACGTAATAAGTATACTCTCTATCCCATTATCCAAATCATTTATGAAAATATTGACTAGAACTGGACCCAGAACAGATCCCTGTGGGACCCCATTCAACATGCTCTTCCAGCCTGACTCTGAACTATTGATAACTACTCTTTGAGTACTGTTGTCAAACCATTTGGGCATCCACCTTATAGTAGGTTCATCTAGGCTATATTTCCCTACTTCGCAGTGTATTTCACTGTTTTTTGATAATTAGTGAAATATAGACAATAGTATCAGGCTTTTAACTAATTCCTTTTATTTTTAAACAAATGTACACTCAGTCTTGGAAGAGTATACAAAAGTTAGATATGACAGGTTAGAGAGATCATATATCCTTTTCCACATAAAGAAAATAAACCCTACAGTATTTAAAACATGTCCAGGGATAGGGCTTTACCGGGCTTTTCTTTTTAAAGGTAGATATGTTACAAGACTGCTAATAATAAGCAAGTCTGTCCACTTTTTGTAATGAGGAAGGAGAGAAGGACTGGTTAAAAAAATCAAAGTTTAATAGGATTTAAAAAAATGATCATAGATTTATATGGGTAATATCCACAGTTAACTTTATATGGGATATTTATAAAGGATATAAACCTTCATGCTTCAGGACATCAGCCAACTATTAAGAAGAGTTAGAAAGAAACTTCCCCGGGAAGTTATTCCTTAAGTCTTCATTACAGAGACTTTGCCCTGGTGTCCGTTATACAGTTTAGTCGACGTAAGGCAGCTTATGTTGACCTAACTATGTCAGTTTACATGCTACAGCCTTGCTCCCGCTGATGTAAGTGCCCTACTACATCGACATAACTCCACCTCCATGAAAGGCGTAGGGCTTATGTTGATATAGTTAGGGCAACGCAGTGTCCCTGTAGACACTGTGTCATTTACATTAGCTGTTGGCTGTTGTTTTTATCAATTTCATGGCTCCATGCTGCAGTTGTGAAATTCACAAGAAAGTCCTCTCCACTCCCAGCCGGACCACTGCTCAGGCTTCCCGCTCTGAGCCGGGCTGCCCCCTGTGCTCTCGGTTCCCTGTTCCCAGCCAGGCTGCTGCCCAGTCTCCCTGCTTGAAGCCAGGCTGCTCCTGGAGTCCTGGCTCCCCGCTAGGAGCCCGGCTGCACCGAAGCTCGTGTCTCCCTGCTGTCCTCTAGTTCATTCTTTTTAGCCTGAGTTGTAAAGCTATGATTATAAGATTAAAATCTTCATCCATCCTTACTTAAGATCTGATGTAAAACTTGTGGGCCAGCAAGACAGGTCTGTGATTTCTGGCATCAGTAGATGAGTCTTGTCTCCTCTTCTCTCCACTTCCTTTTCCAGCCTCCAAATTCTCCATTGCAATTCCTTTGCTTGAGTGCAATGTGGTGGTATTTTTCCACACTGTGAATAATCTTTAATGTCAATCTTCAGCAGCTTAGTATAAAATTATCCAGGAGTGCTGCTGATCTAGGCCTTCTTTGTTGCCTGGTGGAACTCCTGTCATCTAATATAATGAAACCTGACTGTTTTCCAGCTATTTGATTCTTCAAGTACAAAGACTTCAATCCAAAGTCTTTGTGTATTAGCAGAATTTGACAATTTGACTTTATTCCATTATTTGCAAGAGGTGGTTGGTCTCTTCTTTTTCTTGTGGCTATTAGAAACAGTTTAGTAAGTCACCAGCTTACCTTGCAGGGATGTTATGGACTCTGGCAATTTGTCAGTTCTGGATAAAATCTGCAAAATTCTGTCTTCTACAGAGTGCTGCTTGAAATGCATTCCTGTTGCTGGGGAGAGGGTGAAAAAAACTGCTGATTTGCACTGAACTCAGAAGTAGTGTTGCAGGACTGTAGATACCTCAAAGACTTCACTGTGAAAAAGTGCTTTATCCATTTTGTATTCTTTTCTGTGAATTTAAGTGGAGTCTTGTTTCCTTTGTGTAGGACTTCTCAGATGTACAGTATAGTGTTTATATGGAGAGCACAGAAGGTATTTTAGCTGGACATCAGACCTTTCAGTGGACACTGATCAGTCTTCTCTTTATCCTGAGCAAGGCTCCACTTTTCTCTCTTATTTTTTGGTATCGTGAGGGTAGGGATGCAGTATTTGTTTTACTTTTAAGCAGTTGGTAAACTACATGTACAATACAATGATGTTCTGACTTCATAGAATATTTTTATTCAGAGAATGGCCTCTGACCAAAATGCAATCTAGCAACTGTATACTATTGTATTTAGTGAAATTAAATGTTAATTACAAAGCCATGTAAAAAGTGAAAATAGATTTCCTGTCGCAGTGCCATTGATGGATGATTCTCCCTTCTTCATCTTTTTGAAAGCATTTACTATTTTGCTTCAATTTTAAAAAAAGGTTTGACAAAACTAGATGTTACACATGAAGCTTGATGTGAAAATTGCTATTAAAAACCGTCATTGTTACTCTAATAAAAACAATGTTACCCATAGCTAGGAAAACTTGTTCAGTCAGCTGTTGCTAAGTGTCAGGGAAGCTGTAGAAATAACTAGTGAGTTACAGTTAATTCATTTCTTTTGTTTGTTTAGGAATGTATACAAATGCATTAGATTCAATTGTGCATAAACAAAAACCAAATCTAAAACAATAGTTTAGGATTTGGAGTCTGAAATGTACTGAAATATACTGCTCTTCATCTATCTTAAAACTTAACAGATTCTTATGTAATTTTTCTATTATAGTTTCACGTATATATAAAAACTATGTTGATTCTGCTTGTTAGTCCATAATAGAATGCAAGATATTACTGTTTAATACAGTACTAATTTTTCACTCTTGATTGAAGTACAATGAATACTAGAGAGGAGTAAGGAGTAGAATCAGAAATTAAGGCAGTTTTAATCCTTGTGATTAGGTCTGTATGCAACAGAAGGATTAGCCACTGCATGTACACAGATGGTGTCTAATTGCATCAATACCATCTTAGATTTTAAACAATCATAAACTGACTGTTGTAATTACATTAGTCTATTTCAAGTACAGCATATAATTTTCTTTTTCGTTTTTGTTTCAGTTCTGTAGAAAGCGTTCTAAAAACACTTGTGAAAAGCTGTCGACCGTAAGTTCTTAACTATTTTCCAATCTTTCTGAAGCACATGCCTTTAGTATTTCTTTTCTGGAATGTGTTAGCTCCTTGGGGGTTCTTTGTACTGTCTGCTATTTTCTTAAAAGTGTAAGCTTTCTGATCCCCCCTCTCTCTTTCCAACATAACATTTAGCATTTATAGTTGAAGTTTCAAAGTTGAACTATATTTGGTACATTATATTTGATAAAAGCCTTTGTTCTAGTGAAAAATCATTTGTGTTATATTTTCTGGACAAGCCTCCTGTTTTATGGAACTAATTTTATTTCATCATTTTAAACCCACATGATACACTTCTTTATTAGAGCTGAAGTGATGCAAATACATCAAGTTTCTATTATTTCTTCTCTGGAAATATTGTTTAACTTAATCTTTCAAGTGTGTGTGTTATCTGCTTAACAGAAATAAGTTTAATAAACTCTTGCTTCCCTAGTCCTGCCATCCTGAAAGCTGATGATATAATGGAATGGTCTGTTGCTTTACTTGATACAATTTAGAGTAATCTTTTAAGTTAAAAGTTAAGACCTACTTTTGGGCCTACTTATGGAAGGGAGTGGGGCAGGTGGGAGGAGGGAGAAAAGTGTAAAACATTGTTTTGATAAATTTTGAATCCTCATTAGTCATTTTTCTACAGCTGTTGTCTGAAATATATCAATTTGAGTGATCTTTTACTTTTGGGAGAGATTTTTTTTTAGTTTCCTCAACCACATGTTTGAGCCTGAGATTCCTGTGGTTTGTTTTTTATAGTAACATGTTTTGATTTCACTTTAAAGGGCAATAACTAAGGGCAGCACTCTGCACAATGTCAAAACAAAGTGTGTGTGTGTGTGTGTGTGTGTGTGTGTGTGTGTGTGTGTGTGTTTTAAAATACACTCTTTTACTCTAAGCTCAAATCTTAGTTGAAAACTAATAAAAAGTTAAGTGGAAAGCCACATAGCATTAAAAAAAAAAAAAGCCAGAATATCGCTAGATAAATCCTGAACCAATTTTTGTAATCTGCAACCATAATTTTGTCTTTTTCCATATCACCTCAGTCATATCCACTATCCACAGTGCATATGCGCTCACCCTGGTCTAGAGTTTTCTATAGTGCTCTATACTAATTGACTTATAGGAGTCTGAGATATACAAGGAATGTAGCTGAGAGGTCTGGTAGCTCTTTTCTGGCCTATGTGAAATATTGATATCCATTGTTCACTTTCTTGTGAGCAGGTGATCCAGATTATAAAACCATTCCCACATTTGGCATCTGTTAAGTATTACTGGCAGAGAGACCAAGGTTTGAATGGCTATCTAGAGGTAATCACCCCAGGCTGGTGTTGAGAAGCTTTGGCAGGGCAGAGTGAGGGAATTCTGCACTGATGCTGGTTGTGCAGTGCCATTTTTTTTGGACAAATGAAGGAATTTGGTTTTTAAGGCTGACAATCTAAGTTCCCTCTAAGCTGCACGGCTGTACAGCTGCCTATTAAGCCCCACGCAGGGGCTCAGGGCTGCGGTGGAGAGAGGCATCCTTCCCCACTGGCCCCAGTATGGACCTGTCCCAGACTTGCTGCAGCCGGGGAGAGGTGCCCCTCCCTGCCTGCCAAAGCGTGACCTGCTGCAGTGGGGAGAGGTGCCTCTCCCCGCCAGCCCCAGCGGGGACCTGCCCCGGACTTGCCACTGCCGGGGGACAGGAGCCCCTCCCTCGGCCCGGCCCAGCCATGCCGGAGCTGCCACGGCTGGGGAGAGGCGCCTCTCCTGAAGGCCTGAGCTGCTGCAGTGAGAGAGGGCTGGGGGGGGGGGGGAGGGGGAGTATTCGCTCCCCACTGCAGCCCCGGGACAGCCTGTACTCCAAACCCCTCATCCCTGGCCCCACCCTAGAGCTCCCCTCCCCCGCATCCCAACAGTCTGCCCCAGCCCTGAGCCCGCACCCCAAACCCCTCATCCCCAACCCCACCCCAGAGCCCGCACCCCCAGCCAGAGCCCTCATCCCCCCACACCCCAACCCTCTGCCCCAGCCCTGAGCCTCCTTCCACACTCCGAACCTCTCAGCCCCACCCCCACCACATGAATTTTGTTATGTGCACCAGTATGAAGGTGATGTGTCACGCATCACTTCCATATTGGTACATATAAACAAAACTAATTCCGCACATGGATGTGAAAAATTAGAGGGAACATTGCTGACAATTTGACATCTTTTATTAGCATCAAATTTACACTTAATGTATAATGTATGTTTTTATTTCAAAATGAAAATGTGAAATTTGATTTAACTTCTGGAAACTCTTTACTCTAAATTTTGCATGGGTGAGGTTGCAGGAATTGGTAGCATGGCTTTTAAGAAGCCATATTTTATCTGCAATAACTTTTTAATATAAACTAATGCCTATTCTTACTACGGAACAAATTCTAAATACTAATTTTACATGAGTAAGCAGCTCCTTCTTAGAAAAGTTCCATATTTGTTATAGGGCTATTCTAGTCTTCCAGATGCACTTTATTTGGAGGAATCAGAACATTAGCTCTACTTCCATTAAGGTCTGTCTTCAATGTAAATATCAGTTGTTTGGTCTCACACAGTCTTTACGTTGAAGCAGTTCTGTATCATGAGGATTTTTTTAGTTGTAATAAGAGTAAGAAATTTTATTACAGTTGCACGCTTTGTAGAAATGATCCATATTTCCAATCATCTCATCCTTCAGACTTTTTTTTTTTTTTTGAAGGCTGAGTGAGGCTGAGGATTTATTGGGTTACTGGTCTGGTTCTTATCTCTTTCTTTATAACAATATGGCCCTTACACCATAACATCTCAGTGCACAGTTTAGCTTTAAAATTAAAATTCATGGCAAAAATAAATAAAATGCAAATTAAGACTTTCCCTTTTTTAGGTATTTTCCAGAAAATGCCTCCATGGAGATGCTAGATGAATGGCGGCCTTTAATGTGCCCATTTGATGTTACCATGCAAAAGGCCATCACCTATTTTGAATTATTTCTACCCACTTCCCTTCCTCCAGAACTTCACCATAAAGGTTTTAAGTAAGTATATGTCAAAATTTTAAAGTTATTTTTATTCTTTGTTGGGTAATACCACGTTACATGGCCAAGGCATTGCCTATTAATTGGTGGTTTATGAAGTTGCGCGTCATGCAAGTAGATTCATGTATCGGTTCTGATAAATATGTATATCTGGTACTCATGTCTTTTGAAATTGCATTGTAATGAACATCATTCTAGGAGTGCATCTAACAGTTGGAATTTTGCTGCTTCAAAAGTAGTTCTTAGAATAGTTGAAAATTGTAAGCCTTTGACTTCTAGGGCAGGGAAGTAGGAGGTACCTTTGTTTTAGAACACCAGCTGTTACTTATGTTTCCAACCATCCATTTCTTTCTCCATATGAAAAATGGGAAGAGCTCCCCAGGGTCACTACTCTGTCCTTTCAGCTCTTCCTTCATTACACCACAAGCTTCTTGGTATCTGGTTGGCATTATTTAAAAAAAAAAAAGTTCTTTAAACTTAAAAAAAAATAAAAATTGAGTGCCTTTTTCTGAATTTACATAAAATACCATATATACTCGTTCATAAGCCAAATATTTTTAGTAAAAAAGTGACGCATCAGAGACCGGGGGTCGGCTTATAAATGGATCTACACCAAAATTTGATGATTTTAAACTCTATGGCAGGGATCGGCAACCTTTGGCACGCGGCTCCCCAGGGTAAGCACCCTGGCGGGCCGGGCCGGTTTGTTTACCTGCCGCATCCACAGGTTCAGCCGATTGCAGCTCCCACTGGCCGCAGTTTGCAGCTCCCACTGGCCGCAGTTCGCCGCTCCAGGCCAATGGCGGCGCGGGCTGAGGGATGTGCTGGCCACCGCTTCCCACCGCCCCCATTGGCCTGGAGCAGCGAACCGCCCCCAGTGGGAGCCGCGATCGGCCGAACCTGAAGACGCCGCAGGTAAACAAACTGGCCCGGCCTGCCAGGGTGCTTACCCTGGCAAGCTGCGTGCCAAAGGTTGCCGATCCCTGCTCTATGGAATCATTGAACTGAATATCTAATACATTGTCGTTTTGTTTACCTGGAGCGTCTGCAGGCATGGAGCCCCTCAGCTCCCTGTGGCTGCGGTTCGCCGTTCTCAGCCAATGGCGCGCCATGTCTCGCAGCTCCCATTGGCTGGGAACGGTGAACCGCTGCCACAGGGAGCTGAGGGGCTCCATGCCTGCAGACGCTCCAGATAAACAAAATGTCCCGACCTGCCAGCGGCTTACCCTGACGGGCTGGGAGCCAAAGTTTTCCAACCCCTGCAATATAGGATCGGCTTATGAAAGGGTCATACAGTTTTTGCTATTTTTACTTATCCATCTTGGGGGGTCGGCTTATAAACGAACGGGCTAATGAACGAGTATATATGGTATACAAATTTAGCATATCTAGTGATGTACCTTGGTTGGCAAGGCTGCAGACTTCGGTGAATGCTTAGTTTCCTCTGGCTTTTTCAGACACCATCTGCAAGGCCAAATTGCTGTTGGCCCCCAAAGGGAGTGAGCTTTTAGTGAACCAGGGTCAAGTGTTCCTGGTGGGCATCAAGATTTTGCACTAGTGCTAACTGCTTTAACATAGACTGTGCCAGGTCTGTGCTTTAGCACTCTCTCATTATCCAGCTGCACTGTTAAGTCAGTGAAATCCATATCCTCACAGCATCAAATGAATATATTACTCGGGTGGGACACTGAATTGAAGTCTTCACTGTAGAGTGCCAATTTTTGGCCAGCCTTTAGTGGCCATTATTTGACCACTGTGGCCTTACATGGTCTTCTTTTCACTCCTGGGCATGGACTCTTCTTGACTCTAGTTATGCCGTTTCACTTAGCATTGATGCTGGTAACTCAGGCTCAGAATTCTTGGATCACGTGCAGCCTGACGATCTCTTATCAGCACATTGCTTGAAGTATATTCAAGTTCATCTTGCATCATGCCAGTTGAAGCTTAGTTCTGTTGCAGAATCCCCGTGGAGCTCTCTGAGCAACGGTGTGTGCTGACTGTCGCCATCTAGATTTGTACTCCAGGCCTTAATGTCTGAGGAAATTGTGTGTGTACTGAAGCTCCCAAGGCATTCTGTGTGACTGAACTTGGGTGTATCTGGATTTGATGCCTGCTCTAGCACCATTGACATACCCACATCGTGTGTTAATACAGCAGTTTGGGACATATCTCTGTGATCACGGTGATAGCGAAAACAGGGACATTCTTAATTTGTTACCTGAAGGTAATATAAGAGACAGGGATAATCTTCCAAATCTCCCTCTATCTCTGGGGACTGAGGCAAAAGACCAGAACCTCCTTCCTCGGAGTATAAAAATCTTCACCTCTCATTATTGATAGTAGCTACTGTAAGTCCATTGCATTTGGTCCACCAAGGACCCAACGCTATTTTAGCTTTCCCTATGAATACTGAAATTAGTTCCACTGACACCTGTAGTTATCAGGTGTCTGAGTGGCTTATTGCATTTGAAACCGCCCATAGGTGCTGACTTGGTGGGTGCTCCAGGGCTGGAGCACCCACGCGGAAAAAATGGTGGGTGCTGAGCACCCACCGGCAACCCTCCTATGAGCTCTCCCCAGCTCCTCCCATCTGCCGTGATCAGTTGTTTCGGAGTGTTCAGGAGGCTCGAGGGAGTGGGGGGAGGAGCAAGTACGTGGCGCGCTCGGTGGATAGGGTGGAACTGGGCGGGAAGAGGTGTAACGGGGGGGAGGGGGAGAAGAGTCAGGATGGGGCCTTGGGGGAAGGGGTTGAGTGGGGGTGGGACCTGGGACAGAGCTGAGGGTCAAGCACCCCCTGGCACTTTGGAAAGTCGCCACCTGTGAAATCACCCATTAAAAAGTCTCTGGTTACATGTGATATTAAGTTGGTCATTAGAAAACTGATGAAACCTCTTGAATTTCTTGATGTTTGTAACATGGAAGAGGTGACCTCAGTGAGTTAGCTTGAGGTGTTACTGACTTCCACCCCACCCTGTTTTAAAAGGATAGTGTGATGATATTTGGTTATCCTAAATTCTTCCCCAAAGTGGTGTTGGAGTTCTCCCTTAAACAGTCAGTCTTCCTGTCAACATTCTCCCCAGGACTGAAGGCACTTTCTGGGGAAACTGTTCTCCATGAACTTGATGTGAAAAGATTATCTGAAGTGGATTAGAGCTCACAGTACACACAGGTGTCAAATTCATTCTGTGAAGAGAGCCATACTGCATTTTTTTATGGTCTGTGATCTGCACCTATGTTGTTCAGGATCATACGCTACCCTCTAGCCACAGCAGATCTACTGCTTAACAATGGGAGTTTTTGCATAAAGACTGAAGGAGAGTATTGCTCTTATGGAATAATAACTGAACTTCAATAACTGAACATTACTATTTTGTTTGAAATTGCTCAGTGCTGGTGGGAAATGAGGCAGAGCAATTTAGGTAATTCGCATGTGCAGTTACCCAACTTCTGAATACAGTTATGGTAATTGTGAAAGTTAGGGGCACAGGTATGCCTCTGATTATTTGATAAACTTGCTTTTAGTGACATCAGGTGTCACTGAAATAAATTGGGGCAGCTTGCATATCTCAGAGCTATTTCAGGCTGTCACTGGAAGTCATATCTAAATGGCTGTTGGATTGCACATCTCATTGCTATGCTTTTTCAAGCCTACCACTTCAAGGTCATATTAAAGCTGTTGCTCCAACCAGCTTCTGAACAGATCTTGACCAGAAGAATATGCAGGACAGCCTTTTTTTTTTTTTTTTTAACTATTATTGTTATCAAGGTGTATATTACCTTATTTTTCCAGACCTTGCTGATGTGGGTCTCTGTATATGGTTCTGTGTTTACACCTATAGTGATATCCTTTTTTGTTGTTGAACATCTAAAAGTATGGATCTGCGGTAAGGCAGCTGCTGTTCAATAAGAGAATTTCTTGTAATTCTTTCTTTCTGAGGGTGTTTTGTGTTACATTGATCTCCGCTCAGCCACCTCAGAATTGGATTTTTCAACTACACCTCTACCCTGATAGAACGTGACCCGATATAACACGAATTTGGATATAACGCGGTAAAGCAGCGGGGAGCCCCGGGCCCTTTAAAGCGCCACCCGAGCCCCGCTGCTTTACCGCGTTATATCTGAATTTGTGTGGAGCTCCGAGCCCTTTAAATCCCTGCTCGAGCCCCGCTGCCAGAGCTCTGGCGGTGATTTAAAGGGCCCGGGGCTCCCCGCAGCAGCTGGAGCACCGGGCCCTTTAAATCACTGCCGGGGAAGCCGGTCCAGTCCGGCACGGCGTACCGGCTCTTGTAGGTACGCCGTACCAGACTGAACCCGATATAATGCGGTCTCTCACCTATAAGGCGGTGAGAGTTTTTGGCTCCCGAGGACCGCGTTATATCAGGGTAGGGGTGTATCTTGTAAAATAAGCACACTTCAGTCATTTATTAATCTTTCCACTTTTTTGATGAAAGCAGAGAATATTGGAAACACTAAGGTTAGCGAAGTTTCAGCAGCAGAGTTGGCATGCATTACTGCCTCTTAGAAGCCAGTGGTTTAGAATTTTGTGTTATGGTAATTTGAGTCACATTATTACCTAGAAGGCTTAGGGCGGGGATCAGTTATACTGTAAATGCCTTCAGAGAACAAGAATTACAGATAATTAGCTTTTTTTTTTTTTGAGTCACTTCCAAGCCTTCCAGTTCTCCTTACTCTTAAGTTTCCTTTCCTACTTCGTTGTTTCTCCTTCCTTTTCTCTCCTCCTTTCTGTAGGTTTTAATAAAAATTGCAATCCTGAGAGACGAGGCTCTTGCTATTGATAGTGTGGAAAAAGAGATGAAGAATGATTCATTAGAAGAACAACCTTTTTGTTTTGCTAGAAAATAAATTAAGTTTAAGGCTGCGAGTCTGTCATGGAAATCATGGATTCCATGACTTTCTGGGACCTCTGTGACTTCTGCAGCAGCTGGTACGGCTGGTCTGGGGGCCGCTGCTGGGGTAGTCTCGGTCCACCGCGCCCCCAACCCCCCTCCCGCTACCCGGCTTCCCCGCCCCCAGAAGCAGCAAGAGTTTGGGTGAGGAAAGGGGCTCAGGGCTGCGGCAGAGGGTTGAGACGTGGGAGGGGGTGAGGGCTCTGGTTGGCACTTACCTCAGGGAGCTCCCTGGAATTTGTGACATGTTCCTAGGTGGAGGTGTGGCCAGGCAGCTCCACGCACTGTCTCCGCCCGCAGGTGCCGCCCCCACAGCTCCCATTGGCCGTGGTTCCCCTGGCCAATGGGAGCTGCGGAGCCAGCCCTCAAGGCTGGGGCAGCGCGTAGAACCCCCTGGCCATGTCTCTACCTAGGAGCTGAGAGACATGTCGCCGCTTCTGGCGATCTGCATGGAGCCAGGAAGGGAGCCTGCCAGTCCCACCAACACCCCCTTCCCCCCCAGCATCTGCGGGGGTCATGGGCTGTGGCCCCTGCCCCCCCCCCCCGAGCACCTGCGGTGCCCCATGGCCACCCCCTGCCCCAGAGCACCCAACATTTAGTCAGGGGTATATAGTACACGTCATGGACAGGTCACGGGACGTGAATTTTTGTTTACTGCCCATGACCTGACCATGACTTTTACTAAAAATACCCGATACTAAAACGTAGCCTTAATTAAGTTACACCTATAATATTTCTTATGAATACATGAACTATATGGTGGCTTCTCCAGTTCATACATATTCTAAGATGCACTCACTCACCTCATTAAACTTAACAAGCTGAATTAAGTGATTCCTCTGTAGTCAGTTAAAGGTATGGCAGTTACAAATTTGGGAAGCCCCATTGAGCCTCAGTGCCCAAGTCCCCCATTAGTCCCAGGAACTCCTTTCCTATCTCCCCATAGATATTCCCTGGGTGGGGGGTGTTGCAGAGTGAACCCACCCTGCACTTACCCCACAGCAGCAGCTCCTGCAGCTCCTGTCCTGCAGGACTAGCTGGGCTGAGCTCCACGCATTGTGATGGATTGGAGGTTTGGGGGATGGTCATGCCCCTGAGAGGGGCCGGGGGGAGGCCCGGGTGGGATATTGCCAAGCGAGACCATCCCGCACTCACCCTGCTGCTGCTGCTTCTGTCCCACTGGGCTGCCTGGGCTCAGACAGTCACTCAATTTTGGTCTCTTCCCCTCCCCTGGTCATGTTGGAGAGGTGGCTGGGCCAAACCTGAGAAGTGCTGTGGACCCTGTGCACCAGGTTGCAATGCCCAGAGCAGGAGCCCAGCCAGCCCCGTGAGGCAGGAGCTGCTACTGCAGGTTGAGTTTTCCATTTTATGTTTTTTTATGGGCTTTTTTGTTTTTTTTTTTATTTTGTTATTTTGCCTTTGCAAAAACTATATGACTTCTAACAATTACTTCCCTTATCTTATCTCCAACACTCCTGTTAATACACCCCAGAACTATGCAAGTCTTTTTCATAACTGCATCACATTTTTGGGTTATATTCAATTTGTGATCTACTATTAACTCCCTGATCTTTTTCAGCTGTACTACCACCAAGCCATTTGTTCCTCATTTAGTACTTGTGCATTTGATTTTTCCTTCCTGAATGTAGTACTGTGACTCATGACCAGAAAGGGTTAAACATCCTACAGGATGAATGACTCAAATTCAACCCTTAAAGAGGTATGGGAGATAATGTTTGTGTTTTTGTGTATTTACATATCATAGAATCATAGAAGATTAGGGTTGGAAGAGACCTCAGGAGGTCATCTAGTCCAACCTCCTGCTCAAAGCTAACACCAATGCCAGTCAGTAGGAGGGAAAAATACTTGGATTAGTGAAAAAGAGACCAGGAGAAAAAGTGCTTGAAACTGACTAGTAGAGTGGAGATGAAATGTGTGCCTGATGAAGGAGGAGAGGTTGGTGCAGTGCTGAAATGACTGGCTTGATTTCATTTTCTTGCAGGCTTTGGTTTGATGAATTTATAGGCCTTTGGTTTTCAGTTCAGAATCTTCCACAATGGGAGGGGGTGAGTATTTACTTTTCCTAATCTTGTAGAGTAGTAGTATATAAATAGAGCTGAAATGTGCTTGTAAATAAACCTGAAATATTTAACTTGAACACTGCCACATCAAGTTCCATTTTCCCTCCCTTTTCTCTAATGTGGGGGAAAGAGGTGGTAATTTCATGACTCCCAATAAGCTGTTGATTGAGTAAACAAGTCAGCAGTTTTGCTTGTTGGGCAGTTTATAATTGCTCTCTCATGCAGCTTTCCTTTTTAACCTTTAGAATATTAGCATTTTCCAGACTACCAGTCAATCCTTATGGGAATGCAAAGGGCTATTGTGATATAGTTTATAGTTCTATGGAATCCCACCAATATAACAGAATCCCATAGTTCAGTATCCCTAATATGAAAGAGAAATGGGGGTGGAGTTTTTGTTTGTATTTTAGTCATGAATATTAAAAGAAGTAACAAGTGAGGTGGGGATCTCAGCGCAGGAAGTGTAATGATTTCTCAGATATTTACATTAACCATTACTTTCACTTCCTTATTTATGCTCCGTGTGACATTGGTGAATGTGATCTTAAAATCTCTCTTGCTGAGTGAACTGATATTTTGCCTCTGTGGCTACTCATGAAATGGGCCTACAGTTCTTCTGTTAGAAATGTATGCTATGGAATATTGACGTGTTTGTTTTATTTATTTTTTTATTTATTTTCCAGCATCTAGTAAACCTTTTTGCTCGCTTGGCCACTGACAACATAGGGTACATAGACTGGGATCCATATGTACCAAAGGTAATATCTATTATTTTTACAAGTGATATTGTTTACCCTGCAATAATATTACACTGACCCTGAAGATATATTTCAGTGTAGGCAATACCAAACATAAATATTCTCTGTAGTCTCTGTTTTGGCCTTGTATAACCATATTTTCAAGCTAGGTATGTGCAGCTGAAAATCTGAATTAACTCTGTGTATAGCTTTGGGAGTTGGCAGTCTTCATCAGTTGACTCAAAAGGATATTACTGTATTGCACCACCCTTCTGTAAACAATTATGCATATGAATAACTTTAAATGCACAAGTAATCCACTTGCAAGAATGAGACCAAGTATGGAACCCCTTTTGAATTAGTTGATGCACAGCACATACGCGCTGAATCTCTGACTTTTGATTTCAAGCTGTTCATAGCATTTTAATACACCTCTACCCCGATATAACACGACCCAATATAACATGAATTAGGATATAACGCGGTAAAGCAGTGCTCCGGGGGGATGGAGCTGCACACTCTGGCGGATCAAAGCAAGTTCGATATAACGCGGTTTCACCTATAACACAGTAAGATTTTTTGGCTCCCGAGGACAGCGTTATATCTGGGTAGAGGTGTATATTAAAATCTTCTGGTGTAAACCAGCTTTTGCCAACTTGGATCAGATTTTGAGGTAGCATGCACATTTTCAAAAGTCCAAAGCTATTTTTGTTTCAAACAATTCCAAATTTGAGTTAATAATGATATAGTGGAATATTTGTTTTTTCTTTGTTGTCACAATGGTCAGAATTCTGGCCAGCTTCCTTGGAAATAGTCCAATTGCATATTGGTATTGAGAAGGATCATATTAATGGCTTTGTGAGGCTAAGTGTAAGTTGTAAGAATACCAAAAAGTTGGAAAGAGTATTTTGGCCAACATTTTTATGTCTCTTTAACTGCTGGCTCATATAGTCACCTGTCCCTTCTTACTGAGAAAACAAGTGAAATTGTGTGACTGATACTTTTAGATATTGCTTGCTTTATTTATTTTAGGAAATTCAGACACAACTTTTTTCACTGGATATTAAACATATGAAATAAATCTCCAGAGAGCTACTAGTCTCATAACACAAGAACTAGGGGTCACCAAATGAAATTAATATGCAGCAGGTTTAAAACAAACAAAAGGAAGTATTTTTCACACAATGCAGTAAACCTGTGGAACTCCTTGCCAGAGGATGTTGTGAAGGCCAAGACTATAACAGGGTTAAAAAAAGAACTAGATAAGTTCATGGAGGATAGGTCCATCAATGGCTATTAGCCAGGATGGGCAGAGATGGTGTTCCTAACCTCTGTTTGCTAGAAACTGGGGAATGAGTGACAAGGGATGGATCACTTGATGATCACCTGTTCTGTTCATTCCCTCTGGGGAACCTGGCCTTGGCCACTGTCAGAAGACAGGATACTGGGCTAGATGGACCTTTGGTCTGACCCAGTATGGCCGTTCTTATGTTCTTAGTCTCCTCACTTCTAAATGATCATCACTTAAATTTTGAATCCTTCATCAGGGGTAAATGTTAACTTCATAAGTTTCCTCAATATTTTGGGTGCTTTATTGCTGAAATTTGGTCTCTTATGAAAAGATTAAATCCCATTTCTCTCGTAATATAAACACCTGTTCTTCTTCGAGTGATGATCCCTATGTGGATTCCAATTGCGGGTGCGCATTTGCGTCATGCGCCAGAGCCGGAACTGCTCATAGTAGCATCTGTTGACCCACACGTGCGTCAACCGCGTGGCGCATCCGAGGCTTTAAGGAGCTGTGTGGGTCGACGCTGCTCCAGTTCCCTCTTACCACCGCATGGCCAGAGTCGGAACCCCTGTTCTTCGGTGCTCTTAGCTTGCTTTGAGTACTGTGTTTCTCCTTTATCTCCTGTATATAGTTCTTTCTTAGTGTAGTTGTCTGTTCTAGTTTCCCCATCCTTAGTTAGTTAGTTTAGTTAGTAAGAAAGATTAATTAATTTCCCCCTTGGTGGGAACTTTCCCCAGCCAGGGGACTATGTCCCGGCAAGCCAGGTTTAAGTACTGCGCTTCTTGCCTTCCCTTGTTCTCTGTGAGCGATAAGCATCCACGCTGCCTCTGCTGCCTCAGCGAGGCACACGTCGCTGTGCATTGCTCTATTTGCCGCTCGTTACCACCCTGAACTAGGGAATCTTGTGAACTTCGCCTCCATAAATTCCTTATGGAGGAGGCAATGCGCCCCTGTGTGCCACCGGATCCGGCACTGGCAGGTCTATCGGACTATTGATTAGCACTGGCGGCCAGCGCCACTCCTGTCCCGTCCCGCCCGGCACTGGTGGCGCTGCTGCATCTGCCCAAGCAGCATTGTGTGCATAAGAAACACACACATGGGCACAAGGGGATCGTCCCAAGCACATTATTTCCTCCCCAAGCCACGCCAAGTCAGGTGAGAAGTCGCACGCTGACAATCAGGCCCCCTCTTCCAAAAGTCTCACTCTGAGCATAAGTCCTGGCACCGTTCTCCAATGGCACCAACCTCGATCTTGGTGACAGCTCTGCTGCCTTTGCCTCTACCGCTGTCCACCCTGCCGGGACCATCTTGTGTCTCCTGTCCTGTTCTGCGCATGCCGGGGTGCCTATCCCTGCTGACACCTGCAGCTCAGCTGAGGCTGCCGTCCCCGCTGCGGCCTGCACTGCTGGCTGCCCTTGGTCCTCCATCCCTGATTGAGGAGCCTCTCCTGTTGATGGACTGCCCTCCAATGCCTCCCGCTGCTCCACCGGTCCCATTGGTACTGACGGCTCCGCTGCTACCAGACCCATCCTCCGAATCGGACTGGTCCTCTGACATGAACCCCACCTTCTTGCTGGTCTGTTCTTACAGCCCGGATCCCAGAAGGCAGCCCTACCAGCCAACTTTAATGGAGGTTTGCCAACCTGTGGTTCGCCTACCCAAGGGGACCATCTGTTCCTAGCGACCCCTAAGCCCGACCCTATTGGGCTGCTTGGGACCCATACCAACGTTGTATGCTCCGTCAGCCCTCTCCATCCACTACCACTGTTTACAATGCTCCTTCAGACGCTCCCGCTCCACTGGCCCTGCAGGTCCGCACCGGTGCCTTTTCATTGCCTGATGAAGCGTTCATTCCTCCCTCCGTCTCGCCTCCTATTGATCATGCCCGGTATCAGGCCCTCCTTTGCCATTTGGTCACTGCCTTCAACCTTCCCGTGGGGGACATCCAGGACCCCCAGGACCAGTTCCTTGATATTCTTCAGTCTCCTGGCCCTGCTTGTACTGCCTTGTCCATCCACGACACCATCCTTCACCCAGCACACACTGGCTTCCTGCATACTCACTCCAAAGTGGGCGTAGCGTCGCTATTTTGTGCCGGCCCATTTCCAGCACCCACCTCAGAATTCCCTGGTGGTCCAGGCGGCCATGGAGCGCGCCCACCACCACCATTTTCGGTCCATGCCTCCTGACCAGGTGACCAAAATACTCAACCTCATCAGGTGCAAGGTTTACTGCTCTGCAGACCTCCAATTATGTATTGCCAGCCATCAAGTGGCCAAATACGACTTCTATTCCTATACCAAACTGGCTTTGTTCCTCAACTTCCTTCCCCCATATAAACAGGATTTTCAGTCACTCATAGAGGAGGGAAAATTGGTGGCCAAAGTCACCCTTCAGACTGCAGTGGACTCCAATGACACTGTCACCTGCTCCCTAGCCTCTGGGGTAGTGCTCCTTTTGACCTACAACCCGCAGTGTGACCCTCTCACCAAACCGGTCCTTCTCCCCACTTCTGTTCTCACCTCCCTCATTTGGTGGTACAACCCATCCTGGTGGACATCCCATTCATGCCTCCAGTGCCATGCACCACCCCCACTACTGATGCCTACCTGGCAATCTGGGGCACGCATGTGGACGGACACGCAGCCAGGGCCTCTGGTCGCCCAGAGAGGCAAGAATGCACATCAGCGTTCTTGAACTTCGTGCCATTCACTTAGCCTGCTGAATGTTCCTGCCACTGCTCCGCTCCTGCCATGTCCAACTGCTCTCCAACAACATGCAACGGTTGTCTATGTCAACAAGTAGGGTGGGGCACGTTCCCCCTCCCGCTGTGCGAACGCCATCCTCCTCTGGAATTGGTGCCTCAAACACGACATCACTCTCCATGCTGTGCATCTTCCTGGCACGAGTAACTCTCAGGCGGACACCCTCAGTCGCTCCTTCCATGCCAACCACGAGTGGGAACTCCATGACCCCACACTCCACTCTGTTTTTTGCCAGTGGGGTACACCTCGCTGGGATTTCTTCGCCACGACAGACAATCTCAAACTTCCTCTCTTCTGTTCCAGGGAAGCCCTTGGCCTGGGATCTCAGGGCGAAGCCCTTCTACTTCCTTGGACCACCTTCCTTCCACTGTGTCTTCCCGCCCATTCCTCTGTTTCCACAAGTCCTACACAAAATACAGTGGGATCAGGCAACCGTCATCTTTGTGGCCCCCACTTGGCCTCAGCAGTACTGCTTTACGGACCTCCTTCTCCTCTCCATCTACCCCCCAGTTCGCCTCCCCAATCTCCTGACGCAACCCATGGCCGCATACGACACCCCAACCCCAGCCCTCTTCACCTCGTGGGCTGGTATTTGGATGGAGCTCGCGGATAGACGCGGCATGTTCTGCTCTTCTTCCATCCACGACATCCTTACACACAGCAGGTGACAGTCCACTAGAGTTTGCTATCAGGTGAAATGGCGCTGCTTCACCATTTGGATGTGTGACTATGGCTATTCCCTGGACGCTATCTCTATGCCTGTTGTCCTGTCCACCTCCTCCACCTCCGGTACTCTGGCCTCACCCACTCCTCCATTCATGTACACCTGGCGGCATTCAGTGCCTTTCTCCCCCCCAGTGGATTGCTTTTCCGTCTTCATTCACCCAACTACTGTCTGCTTCCTCCGTGGCCTTCTCAATGCCTTTTCCTCGATCCGCAAGTAGACCCCTACCTGGGACCTTAACTTGGTCCTCTCAATCCTTGCTAAGCCGCCCTTTGAACCTCTTGCCCCTTGCTCCCTCGCCCACCTCTCCATGAAGGTGATCTTCTTGGTGGCCATTACCTCCGCACTATGCGTCAGTGAACTGACGGCCACGATGGCAGACCCTCCCTTCACTGTCTTGCACAAGGACAATGTCTCCCTCCACTTCCACCACAAATTCTTCCCCAAAGTGGCATCCCCATTCCACCTTAATCAATTCATACATCTCCCCACCTTCTACCCCAAACTACATACCTCCTCCAGACACCACATGCTTCATTCCCTGGACATACGTATGGTGCTGGCATTCTACCATCAGCACATCTGCAGCTTCCATGCTTTCTCCTGCCTTTTCATTGCCATTTCCAACCGTTATTGGGGCTGCATGCTCTCCTCACAACGCCTCTCCTGCTGTATTTGCTGCTGTATTGTGGACTGCTATACTATCTCTCATGTTCTTTTGTATTGCTTCCATCAAAAAAAGTGGTGGGCATTATTAATCTTGTTATTTATTAAACCCAGTGGGTTGAGAATTTTCTCTTTAATTTCATGTTCCTTTTTATGGTTATGGAACTGCATTTGAATCATACTTGCCTGTTTTTTATTTTTTTCATTCAAACTTAACATTTCTTTGTTCTCCCATTTCTCTATTTTGCCTTATCTAAGATCCCCAAACACATTGGTATGGTTTGAATCTCCATTATTAGCTGTAACACCTAGTTGCCAACTATAAGGAGATGAATACAAGGACTCTTATGCCCCATCCTCAAGCTTCTGGTGCAGAAGAAGTATGTGGGGATAGGACACTAAAAACTAACTTTCCTTCCATCTACACAAACTATAGGTGCATGGAAGAAGCTGCTGGCACCCATTTTCCCTCTCAAACCTATAACATCAACAAAAATATTGGAATAAAAATAAATAACTCCTTGCTTGTCTATGGTACCTTTTCTAACTGAAAAGAAGTTGCAGTTGGAGTGCCCCACAGCAATTCTTGGAAAACACTCTTGTTTACAGTACACACAAATCATTTGGAATACTGTACTAGGTAGAAGTTCAAATTGTAACAATAACCAAACTATTGCATAATTTTTAACCTGATTTTAGTTCTCCAGTACCAGCAGTTTGAATCTCAGACCCCTGGGTGTTTAGTATCATGGTAGTTCTCCTACAATCATGCGTTTAAATGTATTTTAGCTTTATGTGAAAACTGTTTGTCTCCGAGTAACCCCTTGAAGCTGGGACCTAAAATTGTATCTGTTATGTCCACTGCTAAGAATGGAACCTGCAGTAACTACAAGTAGCCAATGACTAAATGCATATGTGATGTTTTGTTACTCAGATGTTTATGCTAGCAAATTAATAACAACCATGCAGGAACTATTGCCCCATTAAAAGTATTGTACAGAAACTTATTATAAATAGTATTAAGTAATAATATTACCTTTTTTAACAGATATTTACAAGGATTTTGAGAAGTTTGAATCTTCCAGTGGGAAGCGGTCAAGTTTTAGTTCCAAGATTCTTAACAAATGCTTATGATATAGGACATGCAGTAATGTGGATCACAGCCATGATGGTTAGTATTCTTTTTATATAGTATATTAAAAACTGGTAATGAAAAGCTCTGAACAGCTGTATAGCTAAAATGATTAAAGTGTCTGGGTATTCAGCTTCAGCAGATGCTTATTTCTGAGGCTTTCTTTGCCCAATGTTTATTTAAAAGTAGTGCCTTATGGTTGGTTGGGGATATGGGACATAAGGCTTATTTCAGGGCTGCTCTAAGTGGCACTTTGGAAATGAGCTGCCAGCTCATTGATTTAAAGTCCAGTACAAGCATGAAGTTTGTCCATAGTGATGTTCTTCAGAGATGCTGTACAAACAGGATTCTCATTCTTGGGTCCTGAGTTCCCATTAGCCAAAGGATTTGGGCTCTTTTTTTTGGTCTTCTGAGGCTCTGGTTGTGGTAATTGTTACTATCACTTTCCAGTCTCGCTGGGTATTGTGTCCTTTATTTATACAAGTCCTTAGTTACAGAAAATTAGTTCTTCTTTGAGTGCTTGCTCATATCAATTCCATTTTAGGTGTGCGCGCACCCACATGTGCGGCCCTCGGAGATTTTTGCCTTAGCACGACACATAGGGCTGTGGCATCCTCTAGAGCACCGCGGCATGAGCGCGGTATATCAGGCGCCACCGGCGCTATGCCCTCTCAGTTCCTTCTTACCGCCCGTGGTGGTCAGTCAGAGCACCTTTGTTAAGTGTGTGTTAGTTAGTAGTTAGCGTCCCAGCGGGATTTTGCCCCAGGCGGGGCATGCCTCGGTCTCCCGGGTTTAAGCCCTTCTCGCACTGCAGCAGGCCTATGCCTGTGAGTGACACCAACGGCAACTGCCTTAAGTGCCTGGGGGAGTCACACGTTAAGGAGCGGTGCCGGTTCTGCAAAAACTTTTGGCCCCCACACCCAGAAAGAGCAGGACATCCGCCTCATGGCTCTCCTGATGGGGTCTGCCCTCCTCCTGGCTTCTGAGCCATTCAGGCAGGTCACACCGAGTGCCTCAGCCTCCGTGCGCTGGCACGCGGCTCCTCCCGGCACCATTCGCCATCACCTGTGCCGAAGAGGAAGGCCAAGAAGCACTGCCGGGCACTGAGCAAGAAGGCCCAGGGGTCATCTACCAACGGACCCAGGCCTGCCCACCAAACTGCTCCGGAGCCACACGATCATGCCTCTCCAGTTGGGGCAACCTTAAAGGTCCATCACCGATTCCTGGGAGCGGTATGGTACCCACATTCCTGCCTGCACCTTTGTCATCCGAGGCTCCCTCGGCGCAGGGAGAGCACAGATCGCCACCTACTCCGATGATGACCCCAGTGCCTCAGGACCCTGCTAAGGCTCCCTAAGAGGGCAAGCCTGCCATTAAGACCCCTCAGGGGACAGGGGAACAACTCTGATTGCCGGACAGAAGGCGTCGCTCTTTGCTGCTGCGTCGGGAATCCCGGGGCAGATCCTAATCGCATCACTGGTCACCCAGGCAAGCTTCCAGATCCTTTGTGCTACTCTGTAGCATGGGGTCAATGCTCCCCTTTCTATTCCCGGCACCGCTCGCTTTCTTGATGGTCATCCTCTAGGCATTGGTCCCCATCACTGGCATGGTGGGAATGTTCCCCCTCCCAGTACTGGTCTCCCTGGCACCAGTACCACTCTCCACGCTATAGCTACCTTTCAGTTACGCCTGGGCAATGATCACCGATAGCCATGACCAGCAAACAAACGCAGACGTTGACAGCTCCTCCCTGGTTGCTGGAAGAGGGTTCCTCCGGTATGGAGGGCCAGTCCAGCTGATCGCCAAGGTCTCATTGGCCTGATTGGGCACCGGAGTCCACTCCCTCATCTGTGGCACCACAATGGCAGCATGACCAGTGGCCAGCATGGTGGCCTTATTGGAGTGCATGGGGCATACTGGTTGTGACGATGCCTCCTTCGCAGCACTCCTCGGTGGCCATGGCGGAAGATCGGGTGGTGGCCCCACCAGCACCAGACCCGGTACTGGAAGCCCATTCTGAGGTCGGGGTGGAGGAACCTGTGCTCATCCCAAAGCCTCTTTCTCAGATGGTGGTCAAGGTGACAGCACCCCCACCGGCGGTCCAGTCTTCCTCGTCATCCCCAGACGAGGCGGTCGTAGGACCTTACAGAGCTAGACCACCGATGACATCAGGTAACATCAAGCCTTTTTCCAGCGTGTGGCTGAGCACTTGGGGCTCGAGGTACAGGAGATGGGGGAGCAGGAGAACATCCTCTTCAACGTCCTCTCAGCCTCTACGCCCACCTGGGTCGCCCTGCATGAGGGGGTCCTCAATATAACCAAGGCCTTGTGGCAGACCCCCTCCTCCATCCCGCCCACCTCGAAACGGGCCGAGAAAAAGTACTTTGTGCCGGCCAAAGGTTTCAAATACTTCTATACTTACCCGCCCCCGGGCTTGATGGTTGTATCTGCAGCCAAAAAAAAAGACAAGCAGGTCCCCACCTCCTCAACTCCCAAAAACAAAGATGCTAAGAAACTTGATTTATTTGGGAGAAAGATTTATTCTACTGCCAGCCTGCCATTTCAGGTGGCAAACGATCAGGTCCAGCTGGGCCGGTACAATTTTAATCTCTGGGACAGTCTCAAAAAGTTCCAGGAATCCTTCCCTCAGGGTTTGGCCCAAGAGTTTGGCACTCTGGTGGAGGAGGGTACGGCGGCGGTCAGATGATCCCTGCAAATGGCATGGAACATGGCAGACTCGACAGCAAGGGTGGCCACATTGATGGTAATGTAGTTCCTGGCTCCAGTAGGCCTCTCCCAGGAGCTGCAGGCCTCGATTCAGGACCTCTCCTTTGATGGAGTTGGTTTGTTCTTGGATCAAACAGATGCCAGGCTGCGCGGGTTGAGGGACACTAGGGCTACCCTTCGCTTGTTGGGCATGCACATGCTGTAATCAGCCAGGAAGCCCTTCCGGCCACCGCCACTGCCAAGACCCTGGCAGCCTCATCAGGGACCTACAAGGAGAAGGGATGCTAGTTTTAGTAATCGTTGCCCTTCTTCCTCCTGCTCGACAGCCCAGCCTGGGACAGCCAAACACCCAGGGGGCCAGAAGAGATGGTTCTGAGAGTGTGCTTGAGAGTGACGCCCCAGTCAGTCGACCGGATCCTAACCGTGGGACTGCTGGGTCCTGGACATAGTGGCTTGGGGCTATACCCTGCAGTTCTTGGCTGCCCCTCCTTCCCCCCCCCCCCATTTTCCTGTCTCTTTTCAGAGACCTTTCTCACATGCAACTCCTCGTTCAGGAGGTAGAGAAGCTCCTGGGCTTGGGGGCTGTGGAGAAGGATCCTCGGGACATTGAACCAAGAGGATTCTACTCTTGCTACTTCCTAATCCCAAAGGGCAAAGGAGGCCTCAGGCCCCTCCTGGACCTGTGTGGTCTCAGCAAGTCTCTCAAGAAATTGAAGTTCTGCATGGTCTCCCTGGCCTTCATCATTCCTTCCCTGGATCCGGGGGCCTAGTACGCTGCTCTTGACTTGAAGGACACTTACTTTCATGTCTCCATATTCCTGGGCCACAGGTGCTTCCTGCATTTCATAGTGGCTGGGCGTCACTTCCAGTTCACGGCATTACCTTTTGGCCTGTCTTCGGCCCCCAGGGTGCTCACAAGGTGTGTGGCGCCGGTAGCAGCTTACCTGGGGTGGGGGTCCAGATCTTCCCGTATCTCGATGACTGGCTCATCAAGGGCAGGTCTCCAGAGCAGGTCTGATGGAGCCTCAACCTGGTGCGGTTCATCTGCAACGAACTGGGCCTGTTAATAAACACAGAAAAGTCCACGTTAACGCCGGCCCAATGCATAGAGATTATTGGAGCGGTTCTCGACTCAATGCGAGTGAGGGCCTTTCTTCCGGAAGCTTACTTCCAGGCCATGTTAGACTTGATTGCCCACGTGAAGAGCCATCCGCTTACCACAGCCCATGACTAATGGGCCACGTGCACGTACATAGTCAGCCATGCCTGTCTTCATCTACGACCTCTGCAGGCATGGCTGGCCTCGGTCTATATCCCCAGCAGATACGTCCTGGACCGAGTGGTCATGGTGCCAAGCCACGTCTCTCTTGTCCTTGGACTGGTGGCTGGATCCAGAGTCAGTGCTGCAGGTGGTTCCCTTCGTGACCCCGTCTCCGTCGCTTACCCTGGTTTCAGACGCATCTGACCTGGGCTGGGGAGCCCATCTGGGCGAGCTCAACACCTAGGGCCGCTGGCTATACAGCGATCTGGCCCTTCATTTGAATGTCATGGAGCTCAAAGCGGTTCGCCTGGCCTTCCAGGCATTCTTGTTCCACCTGACGGGCAGGGTGCTGCAGGTTCAGATGGACAATACCACCACGATGTACTACATCAACAAGCAGGGCGTAGCCAGGTCTTGGGCCCTTTGTCGGGAAGCGCTCAGCCTCTGGAACTTTTGTGTGCAACATGCCAGTCATCTGGTAGCTGCCCACCTGCCTGGAGCCAAGAACATCCTGGCAGATCGCGTCAGCAGGACCTTCTTGATGGCTTGGCTGCTGCGTAGTTGATTGCGGACAAATGGGGGTGTTCCGCTGGTGTCCAGCAGGTCCTGCTGGGCAACAGAAAACCGTCCACCAGGGCTACATATGGGGTGAAGTGGAAGCAATTCATGTGTTGGGTCTCGAACCGACACATTCGTGCGGAAGAGGCCCTGCTGCAGGACATCCTGGTTTATTTACTGTACCTTAAGCACAAGGGTCTGTCATTACCTTCGATCAAGATATACCTGGCAGCCATTTCGGCGTTCCACCCTCCTCTTCAGGGCCGGTTGGTCTTTGCCCATCCCATGACAGGGAGCTTCCTGAAGGGTTTGGAGCGCCTTTACCCACATGTCTGAGACCCGGTCCCCCCTTGGGATCTGAATCTTGTTCTGTCCATGCTCAGGGGTCCTCCCTTCATACCCTTGGCTTCCTGCTCCCTTCTGCTTCTCTCCTGGAAGGTCTCCTTCTTGGTTGCTGTAACTTCAGCCCATAGGGTGTCCAAGATCAGGACGCTCACGTCAGAGCTGCCCTATATGGCCTGTAAGGACAAAGTCCAGCTGCGTTCACACCTGGCCTTTCTGCCCAAGGTTGTCTCCCAGTTCCACACTGGTCAAGACATTTACTTACCAGTCCTTTGTCCAAAGCCTCGTGCGACATTCTACATTGATAGAACAAAGCAATTCCGTAAATCAACACAGTTGTTTGTTGCTGTCGCTGACAGGATGAAAGGTTGCCCAGTGTCAGCCCAGAGAATCTCGTATTGGATCACGACCTGCATCGGCTACTGCTATGAGCTGGAAAAGGTGCCCCAGCCGGCGATCATGACGGCTTATCCAGCTAGGGCGCAGGTGTTATCAACAGCCTTCCTGGCACGGGTGGCAATCCAAGAGATCTGTCGGGCTGCAAACTGGTCGTCCGTCTACACATTTGCGTCGCACTACGCACTGACCCAGCAGGCTTGAGACGATGCTGGCTTTGGCAGAGCAGTGTTGCAAGCTGCGAGACTGTGAACTCCAAGCCCACCTCCATTGATTCTGCTTGTGAGTCACCTAGAATGGAATCGACATCAGCAAGCACTCGAAGAAGAAAAAAAGGTTACCTACCTTTCGGAACTGTTGTTCTTTGAGGAGTTGTGTTGCTCATGTCCATTCCATTAGCCACCCTCCTGCCCCTCTGTTGGAGTTGTCGGCAAGAAGGAACAGAGAGGGTGTAGGGCTGGCAGCACCTGATATACCACGGCATAAGTGCGGTACTCTAGAGGGCACCACAGCCAGCCCTAAGGCAAAAATCTCCAACGGGGAGACACGTGAGCATGCGCACACCTGGAATGGAATGGACATGAGCAACACATCTCGAAGAACAACAGTTACGAAAGGTAGGTAACCTTCCTTACCCCCTCCCACCACCCCCACCCCATAAATGCCTCACCCATTAGAGTACAATGGGGAATCCTAATCCTATGTTTTCTGTCATCAGTCTGTTACTATAAAATATTATAAATTCTTTATAGCTTCATTGCAGGACAGAGTACATTGTATTGAAATAAAACAAACTTCAGGTCGGTTTCATTAGAGTTTTATTGTTACTAGAGTTGCAACTTAGCTCAGTGTTTACAGTCCAAATTTTCGTGTGTCTACCTCGCATCCTGTAAGGATAATTAAAGAATCATGAATTTAATTTTGGATGACGTTACAAGTGGAGCTGAAATTCACTGAAATGGAGCTATGTTGTTTCATCAAATAATGTAAAGAAATGCCAACAATAACATTTACAAAAAGAAGGTTTCTAGCATTATGCTATAGCCTGCCAACATTACTACATGGAATGAATTAATCATTCTAAGTAGCTGCCCTGTTCTAAATTGAAATATCTGTTCAGGAAGCATACATTTAGGTTTGTAGTGGTCCCTTGCTCTGAAGGGGGAGGCAGGTCACTCTGCCTAGCTGTGTCAGGCAACAGCACTCGGGCTCCGGTCCTGCTGGTGGGGCTGAGCAGTAAGAAGTCTACAGCTCTGTAGCTGCCTAGCAGAGGCAAACAAGCAGTAACAGTCTGATGCTCTAGCTCCCTTGGGTGGGGTAGAGCAGTCTTTAGCCCACAGCCTCCTGGCTGGGACTGGCAGTAATTAACAGTCTAAGCCTCTGGCCCTTTGGGTGGGACAGAGCAGGGAGCAGGCTTTAGCCTAAGCCTCCTAGATAAGGCAGCCAGCAAACACACAGTCTAAGGCTCACCGTCTCCTGATGGGGACAAGCCACAAACCAAACACAGGCCTTCTGGCCTAGGGTGCAAACACTGCCACCCCTGGGATGGGGTTGGTGGGAGGGAGGCGGTAGAGGGACCCGGACCCATACGACTCCACTGGGTCCCAGCCCAGGGCCCTAACAGTGGTGGAGTGTTCTGCCACTGGGTCAGCGGGTTATCCAGCCACAACATGCTGACCCCTGCTCTGGGAACCAAACCAGACTAAAGTCTGGTTTCCCATGACTACTTCCTATCACAGTCTGGAGAGAGGGTTCTGTAGTCCAAGGGTTCTCTGTCTCCTCAGGGTACACTGTGCACGGCAGTGCTGGCAACTCCTCTCTAAGAGTGGTTGTGATGGGTTCCCGACCTGGAACTGGGGTACCACTGAGCCCCCCTGAACCACCAGCCTGGGCTCCCTTTACACTGTACTGCTGTGACCAACCTGCACTTTCACCAGCACACATACAGATAGGGGCACACCCAGCTGCAGTTACATGCAGATGCTGTGATCAGCTCTGCATGGGAAAGGTCCTGCTAAGGAACTTCCCAGCTACTCAGCACCCACTCTGAAGTGTAAACCCAAAATTATACTGTCTTGCACTGCACAGGGAACTGTATAGTGTAAGTTCATGAAATTTGCCCCCTCCCTCAATGTGGAGAGGAATATACAACAGCTTTCTGCCCCTGAGTTATGACTCCCGTAAATGCTGGTTTTAGACAAAGCAAAAACAAATTTATTAACTACAAAAGATAGATTTTAAGTGATTATAAGGGATAGCAAACAGAACAAAGCAGATTACCTAACAATAAACAAAACACGCAAACTAAACTAGATCGGATATGAATATCAAATCCTCACCCTAAGTGATGATACAAGCAGGCTGCAGATTCTTAAGGGGCAAGCTGCACTAGCTTACAGCTTGGAATCCCCAGGTGTTCCATTCACAGGCTAAAAATCCCTTTAGCCTGGGTCCAGCACTTCCCCCAGTTCAGTCTTAGTTCCTCAGGTGTTTCCAGGAGTCTCTTTGGGTGGGGAGTCAGTGAAGAACCACGATGATGTCACTCCCCTGCCTTAAATAGCCTTTGCATATGGCAGGAACCCTTTGTTTCAAAGCTTGGTTCCCACTCCAGTCAGCGGAAAAACACTCATATCCCAAGATGGAGTCCAGCACCAGATGAAATGGTCACATGTCCTTGTAGTGTCATAGCAGCCATGAGTCGGAGGCTGTTTGTAGCGTCCTCAGGAAGGCACCCCAGGTTCGAAATAAGCTTCTTCTAAGGCCTATTGTTCTCCCTAATGGTTCATTAACTTGAATGGACCTTTCCCAGCCAGCCATCTAGACTGAGAGTCCTTTGTCTAGTGTCTAGTTCCCCATGTGTGCTCACATTTGTAACACACATACATAGTCAATATTCCTAACTTCAGATACAAAAATGATACATGCATACAAATAGGATAACCATATTCAGTAAATCATAACTTTTTCAATGATATCTCAGATGACCTATCTTGCATAAAATACATCAGAATTATGCCATAATCAGATCATGTATAATAATATCTCTAGGAAGAATATGGGGTGCAGTGTCACATAGTCTCCTCCGGATGCAAGGCGTTGCACAGCGTGGGCTTGGCTGTGGCAGCAGACTGGAGAGGTCTATCTTGTTCTGTGGCTCCTGTTCAACTGAGCTGCAGGGCCTTTCCTATAACTTCCAGTCCCACCCTGGTACTTCCGGTTAGGGGGGAGGGGCAGGTCTGGCTCCGCCCACCGGAGGAATTAGTGGTCCCTCGCTCTCAAGTCTGGAGGGAGGCCACTCCACCTCGTTACAAGGTTCAAATCTCAAGTAACTTGCTTTTTATTCTTACTGACTTATAGCTGTGCTGCTTTTAATACTAGGTTAAGATCCATCCTATTAACTTTCTCAGCATATATAGAAATTTGAATATGAATTTTTAAGAGAAATCAGCCACCCCACTTACAATGATATATATTTAGATTTGGCAAAATTTGATTTTTATTTTTTTATAATTTTGATCAATAATATTGATGTTTATTTTTAAGCATTTAAAATTTTTTTATCTATTTAAATTTTCACAGTTTTGAGAAATTATGGGAGGGGGTGTCAAACAATAATTATTTAATGGGAGTATGCATTGAGATTTAGTAAAATTAAAGCTTTATAACTGGTAAAACACAAGTTGTCAACATCACTTCAGAGTATGCAAAACAAATTTTCTTAAACGAAACTCTACGTTCTCAAGCAGTATTTTTCTTTCTTAACCTATCTGTAAATTTTGATTATCATTCATGGAAATATTTTTTCGTTGATTTGTTGATGGTGAAACTGATATAACCCAATAACAATCTAATCCTTCCAAGCCTATGTATATTTCTTTTAATTATTAGGCTTCCTATGTCTGGTCTTGGGTATTTTTAGTGACACTGCCATTCTTCACTAAAAGCTAAACAAAAGTTCAGTCTCCTTTGCACAGTAAATTGAATTTGTCTTCAATAAAATGTTACGAGAATATTGCAGTTTTCTTTTTCCTACACATCTTCCTCAGACCGTAATATTGCATAGCGTTTGTAATATGTAAAAAGATACTTAAGAAAGATAGTTCTAAAAATAGACAGAAGGGGAATTCTTGCAAACTTTAAAACTCTTCCTGTTCACAAGAACAGAAGAAAAGCATAGAGAGATAATAGAATATTTCTGTGACCAAAAACAAGCCCAGTGACTTTAGTTAATTGTTTGTTAGTTAAACCATGTTGCTTTTGTTATGGAAGGATATTATATTGATCTTTAACTTGTCTCGTGACGCTGAAGAATCTATTTTGGGTAGGTTAAACTTGTTTTCTGACCTCGACAGTGTCCTTTTTCATGCTCTTCCTGTTAAGTAGATTAAATATATATGTATTTGGTTTTGGACAGGGTGGACCAAGCAAACTAGTACAGAAGCATTTGTCTGGATTATTCAATAGCATTGCATCTTTTTACCATCCTTCAAATAATGGTCGCTGGCTGGTGAGTTTGTTATGCTTTTATTTTAAGACTAAAGATTTTAAATTTGGAGTGGGATTATAATTTTATCATGAATTTTTCTCTACTGTGCTCTTCACTTTTAATAAGAGTGTATACTGCTTTATGCAAACAATTTCATCCTATAATAGATTACTATGGACTATGTATATACCTTAGAAAATAAACTTCCAAGAAAACACTAGTGTGATGGGTGAAATTAAACTGAAAAGGAGCCAGAAAAATACCGCTATCTATTAAGAAAACATGGATTATTTTTTAACTGTCTACAGTACAAGATGTGAAAATGAACATGTCAAATTAAACTTGATGCTAGTCTCTATTGTGTCTGTCAGTTTTTCAAGCACCTAGTAAAACCTGATTTTGGAATAATGGATAGTATGATTCTAGTGTCTGAAGCACACTTTCTTAGTTAAGAGAATATGATACAATGTTGTCCTACGTTTGTAAGTATAGTGGAATCTAACTTTGATCAATCAACATGAACTGAGCTTTTGTTAAAAGCGCAGCTAAAAATTCACTATTTAACATTTTATGCTATTTTTGTTCTAATATTTAGTGTTGAATTTAGACAGTTTTCACAGTTAAAGTTGATGTTACAGTTCTCAACAGAACTGGATTTTTCTATATCTCTCACTGCACAGTACGTTTGAGAGATAAAATGAGCATTTTTAATCTCCAACAATTATGTTTAATTAGAAGTATCCTAGAAAAACATATGAAAAATTATTGGGTCCCATTCTGCCTTCAGACAACTTGAATGGGAGTTGCTTGTGTGTAAGTTAGGGCAGAAAGGAGCTTACTAAAAGGCAATTTACTGTTGCAGATATCTCTGGTGCAGATATTTCTGGTGCAAATATTACTGGTGAACAATTCGCTGCACTGAATTCCAGCAGTACTGTCATAAATTAGGTTTGGTTCACAGACCAGGTTAATGTAGTCAGTCTTTCTAGGTGTTTTTCACATTAACTCTTTGTCACTGGGAATAGATATTTCTTGACCCATGTGAATAGTGGACACAAGGGCAGGTGCCTTTCCCAACCTGCTTTGCAAATACAGTCCATGAAGTGGGATAGATCCCTTAACAACCTTAAAGCTGGGTTTCTTGACCCCCAGAGGATCCTTGGATGGCTTAGAGGTATTGTAGTGGGTGCTCTACCAGGCAGTGCAGGGCCTCTCCCCTGGTAGCTGCCACAAGTTAGTGGCAAGGCTGCTCTAACTCATGCTAGGGGCCTGCCTCATTCCTGAGCAGCTCCAAGATCACAAGGGTGGATTACATATTCCAGAATATTCCCATAAATGTGAATGTGCAGAGGATATGCTTGAAGATCTCCATTGCTGGTAAGTAATCTTCATTTATCTGATTTTTTTCTAGAGCTAATTTAGTCATTGTACAAAATATATAAGCATGTGTTTTAAATGTTTATAGAAATTATTAGGAATGACAAATACAGTGTAGCTTGTAAAGTTCTGGGAACTGGATTCTCATAGTGAATTCTGAACATTTAGATTTACTACATTCCTGCGGTTCTTATCCATTTTGAGCAACTGTCCTGAAGTTAACACAGCTTATTTTTGAGTTCTTGGTATAGGAAGGATATATCAGGGTTTTGCCACTGTCCATTCTCGCTGCTAATTACTTGAAATTGATTGTTTCCTCTGGTTATATATCCAACAGAACAAGCTGATGAAACTGCTTCAAAGGTTACCAAGTAGTGTTGTTAGAAGACTGCATCGTGAGCGTTACAAGAAGAAGACTTGGCTAACTCCTGTGCCTGATAGCCATAAACTTACTGATCAAGATGTTACAGACTTTGTAGAATGCATTATTCAACCTGTCCTTTTGGCTATGTTTAGTAAAACTGGAAGCCTAGAGGCTGCTCAAGCCCTACAAAATCTTGCACTAATGCGTCCTGAGTTAGTAATTCCACCTGTACTTGAAAAGTAAGTTATAATGAAACAATGAAGAAACGTTACTGCAAATAGAAGTTCAGAGCTTGCCCCACCAGCTGCCATAGTGAGCCACAGAAGTATTTCCATGATGAAGGGGAGTACTTGGGCTGGGGGAGCTACTGAATTAGATCGCATACCACACCCATCCCTGCAACTAGGTTAGTCGGGGTGTTGCTAAGTGAAGGAGGAAGTGCTTTTTAGTTTTTGTGCTCGACTGCTCCCTGGCTCCTGGAATGGCTGGGGCTGTTGCTAGCTAGCATAAATTAGAATTGCCTTCAGGCTGCTCTAATTTATGATGGAGACTGTCACCAGACAGTTTCAGGATCAACTGTGAGCCAATTTTGCACCCCTCACTCCTGAGCTGTGCTGAGCTCTTTGTCGCAGCTCAAAATCTGGGCCAAAGTTTAAATAAGTATATTTAATGTTATTTGAGTAGCAAAAAGTGTGTAATATATTACATACTTATATTGATTTTTCAGTTTTCTTTGACAAATGATAGATTGTATTGTTACAGGTAAGTAAAAAAATTTGCTTTGATGTTGCCTTTGATTTTACAAGAAAACTGCAAAAATAGCACTCATCTGGAATGCTTTGGGCCCCCCAACTATAATTGAAATTCACTATAAAAATCAAATGAACTGGCAACAACATAATCCCCTTTACTGTTCTTAACATGTCCCTCCAAAGGGTCAAAATTGTAAAACCATTGCACCCTCCCCTTCCTGAGAAAACAATTGAACTTTGCAGTGTCTGAAAAATTAACCTCCCACATTCCATATCTTACGAGTCAAGTGTACATATAGACTTATTTACTCGCTACATTTGTTACATATATAAAAAATAACATAACTGCTCTTCTAAGTAAGGCAACAGTGGTAATGTATTTATTCTGGGTTAGGGATGACTGCATAATTGAGTGGTGGAGCATAATAAGGCTTAGTGCTAAATGCTATTGTCTCAATACACCTAATGCAGTGCTCTGTTCTGTGTAGGCACAGCTGAGACTTGTAATTTAGTGTGTTTTGAATGAAGTAGTGCAGATGTGACATGGTGAGTCAGTATGTACTTGAACTGTCGTGACAATAATAGGAATTATTTCACAATTCTCACTATATGGGGTGCTAAAACATGCCCGATATAAAAAGGCACAGGACAGATAAAATTCAACTCCAATATTTTATTTGTGTAATAAATGTGAGCTTTAATTTTTAGCAAGATGTCTTCAAATACAGGGCTTTCTTCAGTTAACGGGTTAATATAAAACTATTAAATGTTACATCTTCATTTAATTTTGATATTTAGAGACAATAAAGACCAAGATTTTGTCCTACATATAATTTTTAAAATCCATAAGGCTCTCATATTTTAAATATACCTGAACCATTTATCTAGATAGTATTTTAATAATATTGGCTTTTTTGACTGACCCATACACCTGTAATGGTCAGTCTTTAGTTTTTTGTTTTGTTTTTTTAATTTTATAGCCCTAGATCTAGTCCAGACAATGTACTGGAATCACCCATAATTTATCCAACAATAATTCTATGGGACACTGGTGGTGAACAGTTCTGTTCAGATGAGGAGCATGTTTTAAAAGAAAGGAGTTATTAAATTCACTGTGCAGTGAAATACAACAAAAGGTTTGGACTATTGGATAATTTCTAAAAGGAACATTTTAAATTGACATAGTATTGTTTATCTAATTTCATCAGATATGGTTTTTCTTTTAGAAGTTTAAAATTTTTAGCTGTTTTTAATCTGGCTTTTTCTTCACTATGTGTAGAACATACCCTGCACTAGAGACATTGACAGAACCTCATCAGCTCACAGCTACTTTAAGCTGCGTAATTGGAGTATCTCGTAGTCTGGTGTCTGGGGGCAAGTGGTTTCCTGAAGGTCCAACACACATGCTACCTCTGTTGATGAGAGCATTGCCTGGTGTGGATCCAAATGACTTCAGTAAATGCATGGTAAGTATATAAATCTCAGATTTTCCTAAAGTATAAAATACAGTCTGCCTATTTAAGATTATTTCGAAGGCTCTTTAATTTTCATCTCCGAGTAAATGGAGCTTATGTTTCCAAAGGATTTTTAGGTCACTCTTCATATTAAGGTTCCATTTATAAAAGATTAATAAATGATTAATAGATGTTATAAACATATTACAGCTATGAGTAATGTGTGTACATAGATAACCATCAGTGCATCAGTAAAATGTACAGATTATAAGCAATTTATTGACCTCCATAAAAATATCAGTTGATTAACCATTTAGTAAATCACCCATAATTAGGGCTCCATGTCTGTCATGGAGGTTGTGGAAGTCACGGATTCTGTGACTTTCCGTGACCTCCGTGATTTCTACAGGTGCCTGATCCCAATGCTGCCCAAGTAGCTGGCTCCCGGGACAGTCATACCAGCCGCTGCAGGAGCGGCTTGCAATGGGTTGGCTAGCTTATGCTGAAGCCTATGCTGTCATATCTTCATTACTGTTATCACCTGCACTAACTAGATTAAAGATAGCACAGTGCCCCTACCTGCATTACAATTGCACCTTAATTTGCAGTGTGGACATATCCTAAGGGTCTGATCTAAAATTCACTGAAGTAAATGGAAAGGTTCTCACTGACTTCAGTGGGCATTGGATCAGGTCTTAAATGCCCATATCTTAGGGACTCATGCTGATCAAGTATTTAAATAATGTATACTTGACACCTAATGATGTCACTTTCACATTTGGTGCATCTTTCAATATAGCATACCTATTGTGACAGGGCAAGGCCAGATGGCTATAGTAAAGTAGTGGGAGACGGCTATATTAGGCACAGGCTAAACAAATCCCTGTTACCAGGATAAGCAAATGGCAGCTGCTCCAGGTCAATTAAGATACTTGGGGCCAATTAAGATCTTTCCAGAAGGCAGGGAGGACAGCTAGGTTTATTGGGACACCTAAAGCCAATCAGGGGCTGGCTGAAACTAGTTAAAAGCCTCCCAGTTAGGTGGACGCGTGTGTCAGGAGCTGTAGGAGGAAGCCGTGCTGTTGGAGAGACTGAGCAATACAAACCATATCAGGCACAAGGAAGGAGGCCCTGAGGTAGGGGTGAAGTGGATATTGAGGAATTAGGGGCTGCTGAGGGGAAGTGGCCCAGGGAATTGTACGCGTCCTGTTTCTAAAAAGTCAGCTACCATAGCTGATACTATTAGGGTTCCTGGGCTGGAGCCCGGAGTAGAGGATGGGTCTGAGCTCCCTCCCCCTTCACCCCTGATTAATAACTGAGACTGGGAGACAACAGAGACTGTGGAAGCGAGGGTAGCTTCTCCTCACCTCCCTTGCTGGCTTATGATGAAAATGGCTCAGTAGGCTGTGACCCTTGCTTCTAGAAAAAGAAGAGCCACGTGGAGGGTCACAGTGAGCCTCTGAGGCTAGCGAAATCTGCCAGGAAACGCAGGACCCACGGAGACAAGGACAAAGCTTTGTCACACTATGCATATTTTGCATTTTAGGTTGGAAGTCTCTCTTCCTTAAAATTCCATAATTGAATTATACAAAATAAGACAATCTTACTGAAAAGAGAATTATTTTCTGTACTTGATTTTGGTAGTAACCGGTACAGAAGTTTTCTGCTTTGAATTAAAGATATTAATAAACGTTTCAAAAACAATTTCTCATTTTTTTTACAGAAAGTTTGTAAAGGTTTCCTGTAATAATTAATGCCTTAAGCTTTAAATCCCATAGATTGTTTAAAGTCTCATCAGCTTTTAATATATATAATTTGATAATATGCATTGAGACGGATTTGCAACTCCCAACAGATCACATTCCAGTTTATTGCCACGTTTTCTACTCTGGTGCCTTTGGTAGATTGTTCATCTGTGCTGCAAGAGAGAGATGATCTCACAGAGGTAAGAATGCTTCCTAGACATAAAATATAAGCTACAAAGCACTGCTTACTCTCGTAGTACAATAGTGATCTCTCTACAAGAATACAATTTAACGGCCTTCTAGTAAAAGTGTGTTACGAAGAGTCTTAGAGGGGCATCCTGAGAACGTTGCCCTGCATAGTTAAAAACAACATACTTCCTATTAGTAATAGCTTAATATAAGAGAAATAATTTTCAAAATCTTAAATCGTTTCACTGTTTAGGTTTACTGAACTGAGCAATGAAAATTGATCCCTTTTCACTTTTCAGTTATCATACATTAGTACAATATTGCAGTGTTTGGAGATATTTTAAATCCAAACTGTATTTGATACTCAAAAAAAAAAAAAAATCATAGCCTTCTGTTAGTATTAGGCTTTATAAAACCACAGGTAGTGCCCCTTTAATGTGTTTACAATAAATCCAACAAAGTATGTAGATGACTGAAGACTTGTTAATGAGATATACCACCTCTCATTTTTAGTCCAAATCTGGCCCAACTTGCTACTGATTAAAATTAATAATTTGACCGTTTGGTAGCCTCTTGGAAAGGAGTTTGAACATTGAGTTCCCACTATTGCCACCTTCACAAA
>NW_020664471.1:11982721-12000063 GCF_002925995.2 Terrapene triunguis
TGAATGGGTGACCTCTCCATATTAAACTTTCAAGCATTCTGAGTATTTAAAATGATTCTGCAGAATAACTGTTTCTGACTTTCCAGGTCCATGTTTCTTCTGCTTTTATTTGACATGCACTTTTGACAGTAACATTTTACAGAATAACGATGAGGACACGATTTGCTGCACACATGCATCGACTCTATTCATATGTGCAGTACTGCAATGCATTGCTCTGTTCAAAAGATAGTTGATGAGATAAATTATTTTCCTCTTCTGTATTCCACTTAGGTTGCCTTGGAAAAAGTTTTTAACTTTGCTGTTTCAAATATATTTGAGACAAGAGTTGCTGGTCGGATGGTTGCTGACATGTGCCGGGCTGCAGTAAAAGTGAGAAAGAGAGCACTTTTATTTCACTGGGAGTTTAATTTACATACAAGACTATTACTACTTATTGAACCTGCATTACTTTTGTGGAAAACTTTAAATGACTGGAAATTTAGGTTTTTCTTACAATCTATCTGTAATTATCCTGCTTAAAATCTGATAGTTGTAATGGGATGAAAATGTAACAGGTTAATTAGTATGTGAGTATAATTTAAAATCCATAGGACTGCAAGTTTGAGATGCAGTTTGTATTACACTTTAAATATACCATTGTGTTTGCTGAGAATTAAAAGTATGGAATCAAACTCCAACCATCGAAAAGTTTTAGGTTGAATAACAGCCAGAGCTGAGTAAGGTCCTGTTCTTATTTCTTTACTTTTCTGTTGTAAATAATGTTGTGAGATGATGCTGATTATGCTTCATGTTTATCACCGTAAGATCTTCTTGTTTAAATTGATTATTTGTGACAATGTTTTCAGTGCTGCCCTGAGGAATCTCTGAAGCTCTTTGTGCCCCATTGCTGCAGTGTTATAACTCATCTTACCATCAGTAAGTTCAGAAGATTTCAAATTGTATTCCACTAGCCTCCTACAGGATGGAGTATTGCTGATCTAAAACTTAGAATTGGTATTTTAAAATCAGCATCTACTCTTTGGAGAATATTCTGTTTTCTTTTATAAATTAAAGTCATCTGACAGACAGGGAAAGAATAAGTGCTTTTATTAGGATGTGTGTAGAAAGATTCTGTTTGTAAACAAATTCTAAAGAAATGTGGTTTCCAAAAGTCATTTCAAGAGATGAAAAACAAACTTTTCGTCTGCTGTGTTTAATAAAAGCACTTATAAGAATAGGCTTGACTCTCTGATTCCTGAGTTAGTATTAAATAAATGCATTTACTTCTTGACAATCACACTGACTGCATTGGCATCTGGTGGGTGGGAATTAAATATGAATTTGAAGGTTGGGGCAGGTTAAACATTCATAAATGTAAAACTCTGGATGTGAATTGCTGAGCTGATTTGTAATACTCAAGTGGCTTTAACTTTTGAAATTGGCAAACCTTCAGATGAACATTTAACTACCATATAGTAACAGTAGCGCTTAACACTTTTTCTCTTTAGATGATGATGTCTTGCATGATGAAGAGCTAGATAAGGAGCTACTCTGGAACCTTCAGCTTTTGTCAGAGGTATTGCAAAGAATGTTAAAATTTAAATTCTGGTTGTCTCTTTGCATGTCTGTTCCATCGTTGGCTCAACTTTAGTGCCATTGGGAGGAAAAAAGCAGTTCATTTTTGCTATTGCACTATTATACTTAAAGTTTGTATGTAATATTTCATATAGTCTTTTTCCTAAAGACTGCAGAATTAAGCAAGAGTGGGTAATAGATGATATACATTACAGAAAATGAATGTCTTAATTATATGGGAAATAAATTTAAAGTCTTTGGTTCTAGTACCAGTAATGGACAGGGGATGAAACTGTGCCAGAGAAGATATATATTTTAAAATGAAACTTGAAAAGATCCACTGATGAAGGCAGAAATCTTGCATATGATGGAGGTTGGACAGCACTGGGACTTGGGGAGGCCATAGAGTCAGGAGTTGCTGTTGCAGTAGTCAAGTTGATATTGTTTCATGTAGCAGCAGAAGTGGATGTTTCTATACAAATTTAATGGAGCACCACTTTAAGAGAGAGTTTTATACTAGGTACTGGGGACTTGTGTTTAGCTTTATTATCCTGTGCTACAGCTCTTGAACTTTATTGGTTATGTTTACTTCTGAATGTTTCTACCATTTTATTAGATCACTCGAGTGGATGGAAAGAAGTTGCTGCCATACAGGGAGCAGCTTGTGAAGATTCTGCAGCGAACCCTACATTTAACCTGTAAGCAGGGTTACATTCTGTCTTGTAACCTACTGCACCATCTTCTTCGTTCTACTACACTTATCTACCCCACAGAATACTGCAGTGTGCCAGGTGGCTTTGACAAGCCTCTTTCTGAATACTTTCCTATCAAGGCAAGGATTTTCATTTATTTAGGATTAGAGGATTTGACAGCCTTTTTAAAAAAATGCTACTCTATTTTATTTGTTTTTATTTCAAGATTTATCAATACAGTGACTATGGAAAGTGTAATTGAAAGATGCTTTAAACTTTGAAACCTGCATTGCAAATTAGTAGCTATATTAACTGAAATAATCTTATGCTAGTAGCTGAAAAGATTAATGCTAAATATTATGTTGAATAGCTTAATGACATGGAGCACACTTAGTATTGCTGATGTTCACACTATTATATTTAAATAGTGTAAAACAAAGCAGATGATCATAGTTTTGTATTATGCCTAAATGTAGCAATTTATGATGAGCTGACTTGAGACCTGACAATCATGAGATGCAGTGGTACAAATTGCTCTTAGCTTTAAAGTTGAGCAGCAAAGTTTTGGATTCCTCAACACTCCACCAACCCTCCTTTTTTTTTTTTTTAACATAAAACGTCTAGACCAGAAAATATTAACATATTTGATATGGTCTCCCAAAGCATCATTACCTCACCTCCATATCTGATGAGTCAGACTTATAGCTCTTCCTGGTTCCTCTTCCCCACATATGGGACGTATGACTTCATGAACAGTGGAAAATGTATGCAAAATAAGTAAATATGAACATGTGTTTTTTTTAAACCTGATTTTCCACTGCCTTGCCCTTTGTTTAGTCATTTATACCAGTTGAAAGTGGTTGGGAAACGAGACCATTTTATAAAAGGATCAGAACAGAGAAATATTAGACAAATATTTGAGGAGCGATTATTTAAAGAAAAATAATCAGAATAATAAATGTACAGTGAAATTACACTGTCACATTTAAAATTCAGTTAAAATATAAATAGATGCAGCAATAGTAACAAAACATTAAATTGCAACTTGAATATTTTGCTGGCCTTTGGTTTTTATCTTCTTTGCGTTGACATACTAATATACAACAATGAGCAAGTTGTCAGCTGGTTTTCAGGTTATTAAGGGAGCCTTTTCTAGCAATAAAATTACATTTTACTTAATCAGATTGTCTTTTGAAAAACTCAGAAATTGTAGTGGATGTCATCTTCATTGGTGGAAGCTAGTGCAGTTTTGTTGTATATATGTGTATAAAAATCAAGTCATTTAGCTTTCTACCACTTGTTACTACCATTATAAGCAAGCCTAAAAAAAAAAAAAAAAAAAAAAAAAAAAAAAAGACCTGTTATTCTGAATACTTGTCCTGAAACTGAGGAGAAAACCCAGTATTTCAGAGTTAATTATGCATACCACATGCTTTCTAAACAGACACTTTATTCCAACTGCTAATTGTCATAAAAATCTATCATATGCTTCTTATAATATTTGTTTCTGTGTTAACTTGTCATTCTACAAAGTAATATCCATGGAAGACTTGGATATTTTTCCAAAGATGACAAGTAACAGCAAGCTCTTTTTTACAAATGGACAATCCCTGTCATCTTAACTTTCCTCTTTACTGATTGTTTCTGAGGTCAACCAAACTAAAAGCTTTAGAAGTAATATGGTAAGATTATATTCTTAACTAACTGCATGAAGATAGGCAAGAACTGGAGATGAAGAGGGTGTTTGCGAAGAGTTGCCAAGGATATGACAGTTAGTTGATTTAGAGCTCTTGCCATCATAAGCAGATATCAGCAGGTGTCTGTGAATTTGGAGGAAAGACAGGTGTTTACGTACGTTGATTCTGTACCATGTCTGAACTCTGTCTAGAAATCACAAAATAACAGGTCCCTTCCTATCTCAGGTATGAGTTGCTGCAACACAAAGCTCTTCTAATCTGCTGAGTCATCCCAAAATGTGTTAATGCAAAACTTAACTGCAGAACTATCCTCCAAATCTGAGTAGCAAATTCCTGAGCCTTTTGAGGGTTTTTATCTTGATTTCAGCTGACACTGGTTTCTTTATTAAACATACATACCCATTCTGACCTAAAAGTAATTATAGTATAATATGATGGCTATTTGCTCTATGTGAAATAAGATGGGATTCCCCAGTGGACATGTCCACATTGCATTTGGGACCCTTGTTGGAATGTCTTGGTCAAGAGGTCAGACACTAAATGAGCATAGAGCCTGAAATAACCTCTTGTTCCTAACAGTGGTTTCTCCAGAAAAATATTGAGCTGAATATGAGGAATCTTGTGCTGTCATTGTCTGTTGTGCATCTCTTCTGTAGGTAGAGAACTTAAGTTTTAGGTTGTCAGGGGCTGTGTTTATACAGCGCCTACCAGAGTGGGGACCTAATCCACGACTGGGGCTCTTGGGTTCTACAAAATCTCTCTCAAGTCACACTAGCTGGCAGCTGTCCTTCTTTTATGTTAACATAACTGTCACTTATTTGCATTTGATGACTTTCTTGGCTAAAATCTGGGTAATTAGAATGGGTGACCTCAGATTACCTTAATTTCTCCAAACTGGACACAACATTACTGCACCACAGGGGAATTCAAATAAGCTTTGTAAATTATTAGACTGAATTTTGATGATCTGGGATGGGAATGTCAAACTTTAAATTTGTTTTTTATAATGAATGAGTATACCAAATTTCAGGATTGTTTTAAAAGAGTGAGTGATTGAAAACTGATAAAATAGGCTAATCTTTTGGTGACCTCTGATGGAAAGATCAAAAATCAGAGTTAGAATTTGGGGTATTTTGTATATTTGAGACCTATAATTGAATGACTGTGTCAAATGGCAACAATTTACTTCAGTGAGAACATCAGAATTGTCAGTGAGTTATTCCTTGCAAGCATATCTTTTATATTTTAGCTATTTGTTGCAGATTTCATATTGTTCTTGGATTGCCAACTAGATTTGAGTATAAATTTAACTCCTTGAACTGGCAGTTATTTTTTCTTATGGGTAGTCTTATATTTAGAAGTTATGTTATTCACATCTTTTAAGTTTTTAATGAATCTTTGCTTCACATTTTACTAAGGGGAAATGGCTTTTTGTTTTTGTTCTTATAGGACTGGGGTAAACCAGGTGACTTGTGGAACCTGAATATCCAATGGCATGTTCCTTCGTCTAAGGAAATAACCTTTGCCTATTACTTACTGGATTCTTTTCTTCAGCCGGAGCTCACCAAGCTAGAGCACTATGCAAATGGAAAGCAAGAAATGTCCAGGTCAGTAGTTTCATATGGGATACACTAAGTGACTCTATCCATATATATTAGTAGCTGCAATTTGCATTGCTTATGTTCATAGGCTAGCATCTATTGCATAGGCTACTTCTGGGGAAATTCTGCACCAAAATATTAAAAATTCCGCACACAATATTTTAAAATTCTGCAAAATTCTGCATATTTTATTGGTCACAATAACACCATATAATCACACCAGTTTCAATTATTTTGGTAATTTATTTCAAAATACCGGTCAGCAAGCATGTCTGTAACAGTACAGACAACAAAAAAGATTCAGGAAAGTTTTTTGACAAATAGATTCCTTACTAGGCATATTAAGACAGGACTTTGAGTAATTCATTTAAACTACAATACAGAACCATATTTCCCACACCCCTCAGAAACAGTGCAAAGGCTTGGGGGAGCCAGGGGTAATGGAGGAGTTGAGGGAGAGGGTAGGAGCCTGGGAGTGAACCTGGAGGGTTGTTAGGTATGGGTGGGAGAAGAATGGAACAGGTTTGGGGAGGGAGAGGGATTGTTAGGGAGCTTTCCCCATGCAGATCCTGGCTGACCCTTAGCCTCTCCCATTCAGTCAGCTACATCTGCCCCTGTTCCCATGTGTCCCATGTCCTTGCACCCCTAGTCCCCATGTGTCCCTCCACCCCCAGTCAGACACCCACTCCCCATCCCCATGTGGCCCTGCACCCCCTCAGCCATCTCCCTTCCCCCATGTGGCCCTGCACCCCCCCGTCCCGATGTCCCCCCTGGTGGCCCTGTATCTCCATTCAGCCCCTGCCCCAGTCTGTCCTCCCTCACTAGCCCTTATGAACCCCTGTTTGTGACTCCGGAAGCTCCATCTTCCCTATGCTGTCTCCCCATATCCCCGTCTCCTGACCTAGCCTGACAGGCGCTGTGAAGAAGGCAGTGCAGGCTCTTTCTCTTCCCTATGTTAGCTGGGGCTGGCTGGGAGTGTCTGCTCTGTTTTAGCGCCATAGCGCCCTCTGGTGAGCAAAAGGCGTAACTCCAGCAACTTTCCAGCAGAAGCTATTTTCTGCAGAAAAAAATAAAAATATGTGCAGCACATGAATTATGCATGTGTGCAGTGGTGCAGAATTCCCCCAGGAGTAATAGGCACTGTAAACATTTAAAAAATAATAAAATAAAGGATAGTGAAACACCTTGGTGATGCTTTGCCATGTGACTTCCTGAAATATTTTTCCTGAGATCTGTAAAGCATCTGTAAATTCTGAAAACTCTGGGCATTTTGGTGGATGCCCCTTGCTTTAAATATGTGACAGATTCTTTTGAACTATGGTCAGAAACACCACAATGTAAAAGTCCTTGAAAATAGGGGTCTTTGTATCAATTTAAGCTTCTTCCTAAAAGACTGAAGTACATGGACATATAGTTTTATAACTCATAGGTAGTATTCTCTGATTAAGGTAAGCACTAAGTTTTTAGTGGTGTCCTTCAGGAAGACAGACATGTGGGGCCCCTCCAGCTCTCTGTCTCTGTGAGCAGACTTTCACATTTTCATATATCCATGACAACCATTGGCTGCCTCTTACCTGCTCCTTTCAATCACTCTCTACAGAACTCCAGCCAAAAATATATTTTAAAAAGGAGCTAACCAGAGTGCGGAACTAGTATGGGATTTACAAGCCATTTCTCTGGTTATATATCCCCTGTGTCTGCCTTTTGTATTTATATTTTAAGCTTTTCAGGGCAGGGACCATCTCTGAATCTGTTTATATAGTGTGTAGCATGATGAGACCTCTGTCTTGGTCAGGGTATATAGGTGCTCTCACAATATTAAAATAGTAAATATTGAGGGGGAAAAAAGCCGTAGCAGGAAAATAAATTCAAGAGCTTGAACTAGAAAATGAGAGGAAAACAGGGCAACAGACCCAGTAGAGGCCATTAGTGGTATTGCGGTTGGCTGATAGGTAAGGGTTAGGGATGGATCCTGGATGAGTGCTGTGTACCCAGGTACAGAGATGTTTGAAATTTGTTACTGCTTGAGTTCCTTTTTCTCCCAAAGTTGCCAACTCCAATAGTTTGACTCCATCGTCCGAGAACTAGAAATCACATTTTTTGTGGATATTTGTCCTGGAAATAAAAGTACATATTTAGCAGTTTATGCTTAAGCCATATACAAAAATCAGTGAGGAGGTGTTCTATCTTAGTTAATTTCCTTAATATAAATATTTCCCGGCACTTTTATAATGGAGTCATACAGGTGAAGATGAATAAAAAGTTCAAATATAGACATCAGTGTTTAAAAACATGAAGGATTCTTCACATTTAATGCATAATAGCTAAGGATTTTGTAATCAAGGAGCACTTCCCCCCCAAAATTAGTTAGGAATTCAAAAAACAGTGCCAGAAATTATTTTAAAATGTATAAACTGCTCATCACAAGCCTTTTTAATAAAAGGACAGAGGACTAACTTTGTAACTAATGTAAATTTTCAGTGTAATACGCAGGTCCCCTATATGATGGAAGCGTTCTAAGTTTTGATTTTAGGAGGCCACTCATTACCAATAGTTAGGAAAAAATTATTTTGCTCTTCAAAATCTACAGTAGCACAGAGATATAAAAACATTAACACTGTTAAAAAAATCTTCCTGGGAAAATGATCCCCTTCACAATAGAACATTTTATGTACTGGAGAAAACTTTCATTCACTGACTCCTGTTCACTGTGGGGTGAATTTTCCTCTTCTCCCCCCCCCCCCCCCCCCAAAATAGAAATGTGAGTTTCAGTACAGACTTTGAATATAGTACCAGATAAAATTTTCAGATAATATTTGGGGTTTTATCTGTGCATTAAATTAGAATCTTCATCTTGTGCTGCAGATGATTTCCCTCACTATTTCAGGATGGTGTGCAAAATAAATAATTCAGAAAACTAAACTGTTGAGGGTTAGGGCTTTGTGAAAGGAGGTGTTTCATGAAAGGATATTTTATGAAATGGTCTTTAAGATTAATGAATTAGAGGATCAGAAATGAATGACTTGCCTGCAGAGCACCTCTAATGGGGAGAAGCTTCTAAGATTACCCAAGAAGAAACATCTTTATTAAAAAAATTGATAAAAAGAAAATAAATAGTCTTCACTTATAATTTTCTAACATTAAAATTTTTGACTTAAATGTTAACTTTTTTGACTTCCAGAGATGATGTACAGCAGTGTCTCACTATAGTGCACAACTGCCTAATTGGTTCGGGGAACATTCTACCTCCTCTAAAAGGAGAGAGGATAGCTCACCTGTAAGTAAGCTCTGTTATATGTAGTTTATGAATACGGTATTAAAATATTGTTAGTAATATATTTTTAGTACTATACTTTTAAACATTATAATATTTAATTTAGTATTCCTATTCTTATTTTTATTATTGCACAGTGGATTCTAAGACAGATTTTTTTTTTTCCGGTGAATTCTTTGAAAACAAAACTTATCTAATGCCACTAAGGAAAATGCATTGTTTCAGGTTTGTGGTTATATAAATACTTAGATATTTAAGATGTGAAATAATACTTAACACGTACACTTTTCATGCATAGATGTTAATATGCTTTATGAAGGTAGGTAATCAGCATTGTATCATTGTCACCGTTATACATATGGGGAAACTGAAGCACAGACAGGCTCAGTGACTTGTTCAAAATTATATAGTGAGACAGTGGTAGAGTCAGGAATAGAGAGCAGATCTGCTGGCTCTCAGGTTGTGACTCTTCCCCTCCCCCACGCACACACACACTGGATCAAACAAGCTGTTTCCCTCTTGTCAAAATTACTTCATTGTTCAGTATTCAGACTTTCATTTAAAATATTTGTATCTTGCCTCATCACAAAGAAAACACGTACAATGTAAGCCAGTGTACTCCTGTCTTGTTAAGATTCTTACCAGACAACCTGAAAGAATAAAGCCATCAGGGCTCTGAGCTTCCCACGGTCTTTATAATGGGATGTTAACTTCAGAAAAGGTCAGAAATTGAATTTTGAGGTCTTTTTGTTACATTAAAAGAGCAGATTAGTTCCATTCCGATTAGGTTACTGAATACCCATGCAACTGTGTAAGACCAGAAGTGAACCTGGCTACCAGCACCTGTATACTATGGACTTCAGAAAATATATATTCTCACTACAGTAAATTATAATTATGAAAGTAAAGGAATTTATTCCTGTTGCATGTTAGTTCAGGCTTTAAATATGTTCATTGTGCTATTGTTGGGATCATTTCCTCTCTTTTGAAAAATATTGAAATATGGAAATTTAAATATAACTATGAGTTAAAATGTGTTCCTTCTATTATCACAAGAGGCTGAAGAACTCTTTACAACACGTAGGGCTCTATTCTGGCTTTTACACCTGGAGCTTGCACTGGGTTGCAGAGTGAGCGCTGAGGCTCTCCACACAAACAGCAAGCCTCTGGGAGTGGGAGTCCATGCCAGAGTGGGATCTACAGAACCCTTTGGGAAAGTGTGGAATTGTCCTGGTCCTATTCTGTTGGCCAGTGTGGGAGGATAGTGGGGCCATGGCTCCCACCACACGCTGTTGCTGTCCTCCCTCCTTGAGGTGTTTCAGTACTAGACACTTGCCAGGAGTGCAGGCACTGAGTTTGAGGCTGCCTTTTGCACAGGGTCACGAAAGAGGAAGAAAGACCTATTAAGTGGTCCCCCCACTATTACGCACTAGCCACAATCTAGTCCACAAGATGTCAGATAGCCACAGGAGTGGAACTTCTTTATCTGTGGTCACATAAATATATAAAAAATAAACTCAGTTGAGCAGTTGTTCACTGTCTCTTCTACCCAATACCTAGGCCCTGCTCTGTTTTCTAGAATTGAAGCTTTAATTTGATTCACCATCAAAGTGGAAGCTTCTTTTATTAGGTGTTAAGATCCTCAGTAGAATCTTTAGTGAGTTGAGGCCAACACTGGTTGGTCAGAAAATGGACAAAGGCTGTTTTTTGGCTTTACATTGCAGTTGATTGTTTAGTCTCTCCTGATTTGGAATTAGTACTGTTGGCCAATGTAACAGGGCAGTTCTCTGTCCCTGCTCTCTGGTATCACAGAAACCTGCTCAGACTCCATTGGTTGAATATCCACACCATGCTGTTTATTTCAGATACCTCCACCAAGACCTTTACAGTTTTGTGCAGCAGTAATTACGCACAATGGCCCTGGTATCCTCAGTGCTTCTCCCTGGGCCTATGAGGAGTAGAGGTCTCTCTTCCTGGAGGGCTCTCTGACTCTGGGCTCAGCTAGCCCTGCTCTTTCCCTTACACTTCCTTCCTGTGCCTTTTTATCAGTCCTCAGTTGAGGGGCTAATTAATCCTTTAGCTCACCCAGCCTGCTATCCTGATTAACTAAGTACATTTTGATGCCCGAATCAGCCCTCTGAGGGGAAGATAATTTGTGTCAGAATGATCAGAGCGCAGACTCACCTGTTAACGCCCTGCATTCTGTCACAGGCAATAACTGTAAGTTCCTGCTGGGAGATTTCCTTCTTATCAGATATTTGCTTTTTTGCCTCTTTCAAATCAGATGAGGCCTGGTCTACCAGTGAAATTGTAAATTACTGTTCGTTGCAATATTTTTGGAAGCTTTGCCTTTTCCTGTTCTGGTTTAACAAGTGTGCATTGTTAATTAATATATACGTTTTTAAAATGTTCATATATAAACAATTGGTGGCCTCAGAAATCAAATATCCCAGATTTCTCTGCATCACAGTGTCTGAATTTTACAACTCAGTAAATATAACTAGTTTATTCTGTACATCTGTCAAGTCTCAAATTCCTTCATGCTATCTCTCTCTTTTGGCAGCCTATTTCACATATTGATGACCCTTATGAAGAAACTGCTTTTGACATTTCATCTAAGTCTTTTTTCCTTTAGTTGACCTCAGGTGACACCTTTGCCTTGTCATGTGAACAGATTTTATCCCTAGATCCTTGTATGATCCCATTGAGTCTTTTTAAAACCATGATTAAGACAATTCTCAATCATCTCTTTTCGAGGCTTAACTTAGAGCTCTTGAAGTGTGCCCTCCAAAATCAGCCCTTCCTGTATCTAAATAGCCCATATAATTCTCCCCTTCACTTTAATTAATAGCTTTATAAAAGCTGAGTGATTGATGCTGTGCACTAGTATCTTAAATGTGATCCAGGCTTCTGGGGAAGGAAGAAGACTGATAGAAATACAGGAATCATTTTAGTTTTAGTTTCATGTCAAAATACATTTATCTGTTCCCAGAAGAAAAAGACATGAAGAGTATTTCAGTATACCAGAATGCACATAAAGTTAATAAATAATAATAAGCTTTCATTTCTATGCCTTTTTTTTACATCATAAGCATTCTTATATACTAGGATATTTTATGTGAATAACAGGTCCTACCAAAAAGGAACCCAAAACAAAAACCAGACAACAGAATTTGGAGATGTAACATCTTTAGGGTCTGGTTCCTTTAGGGAGGAGAATGATCTGAATAGCTGAGGCAACATACCGCTCTGCACACTAGATAGTATTGATGCTGTCTCTTCTGGCCCACGTTCTCCTTGCAATTCTGCATCTGGATTGTGTGCAGGAAGACTCTTACGTTAGGCTAACTGCCAAGAACAGTGAAAAGTTCATTCAGTCATAATTGCATTGAGTTCATTATTGTTGTTGTTTTTTTTTTTAAATAACATTATCGATCACATTGTTAAATATGTTGGAAAGCCTGTAGTCACTGAGGCTGTAAGTCATTTTCAGGTTTCAAACTTGGACGTGTCAAGATAGAGGGACCAAAAGAAGTGGCCTGATTTTTTTTATTTTTTCCCCAGCAGTGCTAAGCACTCTCAGCTCCTTTCACTAGCTTTGAAGATCAGGCCACATATGTAGGTTCTTCATACAAACTTCAGTGACTGTTTGCAACACTTGTATCTGAAAACTTTGGTGTAAGTTTTTGCAAAGATGCTTTTAAATACACAAACTGGCTTAGTGGCTTCCTTATTGTAATATCACAGTGTTCAGAAGTCCTTCTACACAAAATGTACATATTAAGGTGAGCACATGCATGGCCATCATCATGGCCAAACTTAAGCTCCTCTACTGGCCTGCCTAATATTTAATACATATCCTTAGTTGTGCATGGCATTTTACAGAGAGAATAAAAATATTGTCTGCAATGCTTTCAAGAGCTTGTCTATACTGGAGATTCTCTGTGCCAGCATAGCTGATCTGGTGCGGACTTATAGTGAAGAGGTGCTACACTGGTGTAAAAAGTGATTTGGCATGGTGCACCTTACTAGGATTTGAAACAGGGTAATGTACTATTGCAAGCCACTCTTTTTCTGGCACACTTTGTCTACTTTAGAGGTTTGCACCAGTTCAGCATCAAGGCAACTAAGTTGATGTAGCTATACTGGTACAAAAAACCAAGTGTAGTGTGGAGGTTAAAGTGGCAGTTTTCAAAATATTGAGTACTGGATAGTTTTAAAATTAAAATTACCAAAAATTATCAAGGTTGACAATTGGGAGAAACAATAAATGATTAAATGAAAGTATTAACCAACTTACTCTTAGGACTAGTTCCGGGAAAAGAAAATCAGCAGATGGAGCTATCTGATCATTAATTTGCGACGCTCCCAGAAAGAGATGGTCCTACATTGGATTAGAGGATGCCAACCAAATAAACAAAGAAATGTGACTTTGAAATAAGGCTTATTTATTTAGGGGAAAAAAGACCCCTCTAAAATTAACTGAATGGTAAAGGATATGCAAATGATTTACACAGTATAGAAGGTAAATAATTGAGTTATAAAAAAATAAAAACTCTGTAAAGAAATGGAAAAATTGATTGTTTAAATGAATGTTTTTAATTGACAATCAAATGTTACAAGTGAAATTTAACACCGTGATTGAAAATCAGTATCACAAACACAGTAGTAAACTGAAGAAAGTTCAGTATAGTAACTCTTAAAATCACTTAAACTTTCTAAAACTAAACACAGTAGTCAAAATTGATTACAATACAAGACCAAATGGATACCAATAACTCTTAGGTTACACCATATTAATTACATAGTGTGTAACCTAACATGTTTCAAAAGTAAAAATATTAATATTAAATTATATCAGTGTGTTAAAACAAAAGGGCATTAATGGTCAATGAAGCTAATAATTCATTGGCATTCCAAATCAATTTAACAAGAAAACAAAAAGCAATATAACCAATCACCACACATATAACGCTGCAAATCACAATTTAAAAGTATGTAACATACAGCAAAATGAATATGGATTTTATATTAAAGTTATTCTAAGCAATTAACCAACTTAACTTTAAGAGCTCAGTGGTAGCCAACTTGGTTTTAAAACACACCAAAAGATGAGCAGGTTCTGCGCTGAAATACAGTGTTTATTAAAACAGCAATTAAACAATGCATAGAAAAACTTAATTCTCAGAACCTCTGACTCTGTTATATTTCTGTCCTAGGCCATGTCTACACTATGGGGACTATAGAATCATAGCTATGGCACCGTACCTATGCTGGCATAACCCCCTGGTGCAGACTCAGTCTACACAAAGGAAGGATTTTTTCCATCACTGTAGGAAAACCACCTTCCTGAGCGTTGGTAGATGGGTTAACGGATCATTCTTCTTTCAACTCAGCTGTATCTACACTGGTGATTAGGTTGGAAAAATCCATCCCCCTGAGTACCGTAGTTGCATCAACCTACATTTTAAGTAGAAACCCCGTCCTAGTAAACGTTTCCTGATCTTAACGCTATTAAATACAATTTTTGTTTCTTGTATTTAGTACAACTTTTCTTTTCTTATCTGGAACTATGGAAGTTGCTTGGGTTATTAAGTCTGTTCCCTCTAGAATGTAGATTTTATCAGCACAGTGGCCTGGTTTATGGAACAAAAGTTTTAATTCCAATTTTTCTAACCATTTAGAAAAGTAGTACCTTCTGTTTTCCTGAGCCAAAATCCTGCCCTCCCTTGGTGTACAGGGCTTACCTATGGAATTTGAGTGACAAATATTGCTTTGCTTAGGTAGGATAAGGCAGTCTTGCTTGCTTGCATGTTGGTGTCTTCAATCTTCAGGAAAGTCTCTCTTTCTCAAGATAGTTTTGGTTAGGATTTGGGACTAGTACCACTTGGTTAAAAATACACCTCTACCCCGATATAACGCGACCCAATATAACACAAATTCGGATATAACGTGGTAAAGTAGCGCTCCAGGGGAGCGGGGCTGCGCGCTCCGGCGAATCAAAGCAAGTTCGATATAACGCAGTTTCACCTATAACGCAGTAAGATTTTTTGGCTCCCGAGGACAGCGTTATATTGGGGTAGAGGTGTATTCTTCTCTTGGTGAGAGGAAGGTTACATTTCAGGGCTGCTTTTAAAGGAAGTGGGTAGCTGCTGTCTGGATCCGGACCAACACAGCTCTTTGCTCAGGATCTGATCTTCAAGTGAGGCTGCTTTTATCTTTCAGCTGATTCTTTAATCCTTGTTATAATTTCATGATTCTGGTTATTAATTGAAAACACAGTGCCAACAGAATTATTCTAAATCATCTAATTCTGTTTTCTGTCAATGTTTGTAATATTTAACAGCTATAAATCTGTTTTGTAATCTGTTGTGTGTGTATATGTACAATACTCTTAAGTTCCTTTGATCTTGAAGCTTAAAGTTTATTTTTCATTTACTTATAGCTAGCTTTAATGCAAGGTGAGTTTATTCCAGCCTCAAGAATCAGAAACTTTATCCCCAATTTTGTTCTACACAAAACAACTTCCAGGGTTCATTATCTAATCAACATTCCAATTCCAAATACTAAAATATTCTCTTCCATTTCAAATCAAACACTTCTGCATTAACCAAGATTAATACAATAAACAACTTGATTAATATTTAATACTTAGTTATTAAAACATGTTTCTTCTGTACTTATGAGCATGTATAGGCACCGTAACATCTTACTAATACTAAACAACTTTAATACAACTTTTAAACAATAACATTAACTGCAATTAAACTTTATAACTATTTTAACTTGGATATTTCATAAAATTTAACCCGTAGCTCTATGCTCAGAACTGTAGGTAGTATCTGAACTTTAGGTAGGTACAAAAGGAAAGTCTGTCAGTTAGATTATAGTATTACTGTTAGAAATCTATCTTTGGTCTATTGGCTTTTAAGCTGCAAAAATGAGAAAAGGGGCACTTTAGGTTGATGGTACCTAACTCAGAAAACTTGAAGACTTCACCAAGAACCTTATATTGATTGATTTACTTCTTACCAGATATCTTCTAATGAGGACCTATGGTACCTGGTGATTTTAGGGGTTCAGCTTGTTTGGAGACAAACAAAAGTTGTCTCAAAGCAAACCTGAAGGTCTGTTTTATTTCAACAGAAATTGCCATTTAATTTCTTCAACAACTTTGACTAAGATTTAATGTCGACCCTCAAGTGTGACTCTAGCAAACATACCAGAAATAATTACTCGTTTGCCTGGTGGACACACCTAGGTTATGGTATTCTTTTAACATCTCTCTGTGGTACATTAGGGGTCTATTATAGATATTTACTTTGTGGTTGACACACTTTTCATATTGTGCCTATTTACTAATACAATTTTACAATCTTGTGAAGGTATCTTCAATCCTTAATCTACACTAGTATCTCTGTTGTTTTACAAATGTGTTCCCTTTGTTCCGGGTCTACATTAATCAAATACACTTCTTTTCTACATTCCAATTACCTTTTCTATTGGGTATGGATCACTTGATGATTACATGTTCTGTTCATTCCTTCTGAAGCATCTGGCATTGGCCACGGTCGGAAGGCAGGATACTGGGCTAGATGGACCATTGATCTGACTCAGAATGGCCATTCTTATGTTTTTATTGTATTGCTAATTAATTTGAGCCATGCTTTCTTAAATTTCATTAATATAATTAAATCAGTCATATTTCTAACTATCAGTGTTAAAAAAAAGAAAAGGTCTGATTGTGTAAGGAAGTAAGTTTTTAGATTAAATAAAGGTAAAAAATGGAAAACTAATTCTAAAAATTATAAATCATCCATCCAGATAAAAATGTCATAGGCTCTGTAACAGAAGGTCAGAATTGCCTGTTATAATTACCCTTTATTTTCATATACAATTGCCAGGTTTTACATGTGAGAAATTTTTCTTACTATAAACTTTTAATTCTTTGTTGTGCAAAAATAGTAGTTATCTAGAGGACTGACATCTTTAAAATAACACTTGTAAGCAGTTCTGCTTAACCTTTTTTACAAAGAAAAATTGGTTTAGGGCTTAATAAATTCACTTGTCTTGTTTTTTAAACTAATATTTTATTCGGCTGGACAGATAAAAGACTTTCCTCTCGCATTGCAAGTGTTTAGGATTGATTCCTATTCTTGGTTCCCTGACTTTAGGAGTACTCTTCCCCAATAGCTGTCCTATGAGAATGAGTTACCATAGACCCTATTAACTCATAATTCCTTTTTGCTTGTTGATGGGTGAAACTCTCTATTATACCAACATCCTAGCTTGTTTAAAAGATGTTTCTTAAAAAACTGTTTTTATAGTTATTGCAAGTCATTTCTTTCTAGAAATGAGTTTTTTGTGTGTTGAAATGTTTTCTGTGAGAAAACTGTTTTGACCCATTTTCAGTAATCTTAATTTGCTGTGAGTTTTTTGTCTAGTTCTGTTTCTGGTTTTATTTTTCTCAATGTCAAGTTAATAGAAGCACCCCAGTGACTTCAAACTATACTCTTAACAC
>NW_020664471.1:12010063-12059210 GCF_002925995.2 Terrapene triunguis
AGTGCGCAGCCCCCCCCCCCCCCCCCCCCCCCCCCCCCCCCCCCCCAGCGCTGCTTTATCGCTTTATATCCGAATTCGTGTTATATCATTTCACATTATATCAGGGTAGAGGTGTACTTTGGATGCAAGAAGTGCTCTTGCATGTTCTTTAAGTAGGACTAAAAGTTTTCAAAAATCATGTAGATTATTCATGTTTTGTGCTAACAGTTGTGGGTTATACCATATCTCCCCAGATTATTTCTAGATGGATTAAACAACGTATTGTTGAATGTTATACATTTTCAGGAGTTCCTATACCTACAATGGTATGGACTTGTTCCACCAGAGCTGTGGCAGTGTCTTAAGCAAGTCCTTGTTTCAGAAATATGCAGGGCTGCAACCTGGAGTTTTTTTACACGCTTTAGTAAATATTATGCTCGTGATTTGGCTTCCAGGGCTGATGCTAGATTTAGTAAAGTGGTGCTTTAGTCTCTATTCAATTAGGACTCTGTTCCATCCTCCATATTATTTTCAGCACTGCTGATCAAACTACCCATAAGTGGGAGTATGCAGAGTCACTCAAAGAAGAAATGAAAATCACTACTTGTAACCAACGTTCTTTGAGATGGCTCTGCATATTCACACTTCCCTCCCACCTTCCCCTCTTTCTCAGAGTCCTCTTATGTGTCTCTGGATTGGTGAGGTAAGGAATTGAGGTGGTAAAGGCCTCTGGACCCCCTTATATAGCCTCACCCTAAAATGTTCGGAGATGCTGAGGGGAGGTGTAAGAATGTGAGCACTCTGACACTGCTTGGAGAATGTTCTACCGTTAAACACCAATAGGTGGTGCAGTACCCCATAAGTGGGAATATGCAGAGCCATCTTGAAGAACTCTGGTTATAAATAAGTAACCTTCATTTCTTTAATATTGTTAATATCTTCCAAATTGGAAATATCTATTAGGGAAATCTACACATCTGTTTTTAGAAGGATTTATGCTAATTAGCCAGTATTTTTCTAAAAATAGATTTTTCTATCTAGCACCATCAGTATCTTCTTTTAGAGGGAACGGCTATCTTACCTTAATGTTGGAGCTGCTCGGGAATCAATGTTAGTACCCAAACAAATCATTATAACTGGAGCACCCATGTTAATATCAGTTCTTTTCATAGGGAAAAATAAATGAAAAGTTATTAGTATGGAAAAGTGTTTATTTTCAAGCTTCTTATTTAGTGCTTTTAGAAGCACAGACGGGAAAATAAAGTGAAAACTTTTTTTTTTTTTTTTTTGGTTAAATTGAGAGCTTTTAAAATTGAACTAAAATGTCTTCCTTTTTAATTGATTTGGGATTTAGATTAATGTGTAGATGTGAACATTAGAAAAACAATTAAATCAGTCTGTTACCTACAAGACTTTATTTTAGGATTTAGGATGTTGTGATTTTCCTGCAGTTGTTGTTGACATCCCCAGTACCTCACCTAATGTATTGATTGTAGCTCCCTGTTCTGTTTTAGGTATCAGTGATATCAATTATTGTTCTAGGGTAAATATAACCCTTAATTCTGGTCTTGGCGAGTAAACCTTTCAATCCACCAATTTAAATGTGGAGTTTTGTTTCATTTTATTGTGTTAGGACTATGTGTGCTGATGCTGGTGCTACATGTGTAAGCACTTCTTGCCAAGTGGGCAAACATCTATAACAATAAGAGACTGATATTGTTCCTCTTTTCAGTTTTCTAACTTTTTTTGCACCATTTCCACCATTGATACAATCCTCCATTCTACAGGAAAATTATATTTAGCAGTATGGACCGTTTGGTGATACTGTTCTTGCAACATATTAGTGCAGTATTTATATAGCTCCTGAATTTCTTTGAAAAGTATCCTGGTGGTTTTTCCTTCAGGGTTTGAATCCACTTACCCTTAGTGTCTATGATGTAGCTTTAGAAACAAAACAGGAAAGAAAATTTAATGTATATTCTAATGACTTGGTCTTGCCATTAGATACATTGGCATGCAATGTCACAGTCTGCTGTTTTATTTATGCAACCATGTGCAAAAACCACATCTTACAAGGACTAAGAATGCACAGCTAAAAATGTAGAGTAGAATCAAGTCATAACCAAATCATGATCTTGGTTAAGCTTTTCTTTATAAGAAAAAACTTGTCATGTAGATGTATTGTTCTGACTATTATGTACTCTCTTGGCATGGTTATTATTAGTGGTGGGCTTCAGAGACTAGCATTAACAGTTGGGCCTAGGCACATTGCACACCATTTTCTTTATTTAAAGGAAGGACCACAGGTGTGGGGAAAAATAAGCTATTGAATTTATATATTCAGCCTTTCCTGAGACTCTTATTCAGTTCCCTGCTATCCAGTAATCTGATTCACCTGCAATTAATCCAATAAATAGCTGTATCAGTGCCACTGTCCCTCATTGTCATGCCGATGTGAACATGCATCAGAAGAAATGAGTCATTTCTAACTCTTGTTAAATGGAACTCGATCAAGATTTTATACTCAAGGTGGCTTTGCCTTGGCTTTCACTCTCTCAAAAAAGGCAAACCACCTGACCAGTATGGATTCCTAGCTTTCAGAATGTTAAAGATAAATAACAAATAAAATTAGTAAATTAAGCCTTCTCGGTCATCCACTAGCATGAACCTTACTTTGTAAGTAGAAATTAGTTGTCAATAAAACTCATGTTGTTAGACAGATTTCCTTACCTTGTAATACAGTGTATTTTGTCTTTATGCAGGGTTCCAAGTTTGGTGTCTTTGGAAGAGACAAAACTTTACACTGGCGTTAACTATGGTAGGTCAATCCTAACTCTGTTAAATCAAGTCACGAGATAATTAATTTCATACTCTTATTGTTAAATGCATGGCCAATTGATTTGATTACATTTGTGGTTCATTATTAAAAATGTTTGAGACCAACTAACCAAGCTTTGCCAAACTTATAGTCTAAAGACAAAGCAGTACAATATAGAAAGGAAAGAGTTACCGTATATACTTGATCATAAGCCGGTTCGTTTATAAGCCGACCCCCCCAAAGATGGATAAGTAAAAATGGAAAAAATTTTATGACGTTCATAAGCCGACCCTATAATTCAGGGGTCAGCAAACTTTGGCTCCCGGGCCATCAGGATAAGCCACTGGCAGGCCAAGATGGTTTAGCGTCTGCGGACATGGAGGTAAACCTAAGTAAACAAAGTGTTCTGGCGCGCCAGCTGCTTACCCTGACGGGTCGGGACAGCAACTGGTGGGGAAATTTTTTGGGCGGGAGAAGCTGGGGGTCAGGGGAGTAACCCGTGACCACCTCCCACATGACTCCACCCTTAGCCCGGGACCCCCCCTCACTCTCCCCATCCCATTCCTTCCCACCTTATCGGGGGGAGGGCCAGGGGAGGATGTCTCTGGCCTGGCTAGAGCTGCTCCGGCATGCTGGGAAGCGCGGTCACAGCCTGCTCCGGGTGGCCAGACCGGGCGGTGCGGCCGCAGCATGTTCCAATGGGTTGGGCTGGGCGGCACGGCCGCAGCGTGCTCCAACAGCGTGGCCACAGCCTGCTCTGGGGGACGGGGCCGAGCGGCATGGCTGCAGCCTGCCAGCCCCGGAGCTGCAGCTGCTTTGGAGGCTGGAGGGAGAGCAGCGTGGCCAGAAGTGGAGCGAGTCTGGCCCCACCTCTTCCCTTCTGGCTCTGCTGGCTGTGCTGCCTCTCCTTGCTCCCTCTGTTGGGGGGAGGGGCTGTGCCCCATCTCTCCCTCTCAATACCCGTTCATAAGCCGACCCCCTTATCTGGTGCTTCCCTTTTTTACTAAATAAATTCGGCTTATGGACGAGTATATACGGTAATATGTTACCAGTCCTTCTTGGAAGTAGTCACAGCATTTAGTTCACCTTACACAGAAGCTGTGCTCCGAAATACGCTCCCAAAACTGCCTGTATTTATATTGTTACTGTTTATGAGCTAAAAACACTCTGTACATCATCCAGGACTAAAATTTACCAAATAAATGTGTACCTTATTTTTCCAGTATCATTTTTCCTTATTCTGTTTTTGGACACATTCCAAAACCAGTTGCCTGTGAAGGCACCTCCCAAGCTTGTACCAGGGCAGAGCATTCATGTGTCTTGGTTTTGACAAGTTCTGCATCCGTCTATGCGAAGTGCAGAATTGTGCTGTGCAGGATATTGTGGGCTATATACCTCAGCCTGAGTGAGCAGAATGCAATTTAGCATGACTTTGTGCTAACGTTTATATAATGTTAATATAATGTGTAATACATATTGATATGGTGTGCAATACGTATAACTTATACTTTGGCTAACACTTTTTTATTGTTGCTGCACCTGCAAAGTATGTCCTGTTTGAGTGCCTAAGTGCACTGTGGTCCTGGTTATTTAGGGTGGTGATCAGTCCTGTATATTTCAGAGAACCTGTCTATCTGTGTGTAGTTGGGGTGGAGTTTGAGATCAGTTGGACCAGTAGCAGTTACAACAGTTGGTACAGAGAATGGAAGGAAGACTTCAGAAAAGCCTGGCAATGCTTAGGCCACGATGAAAAAGCCATGACTCCCAGAAGGGGAAATCGGAAGCCTTAGTTATCATATTAGTAAAACATAAAAAATATTCCAGAAGTTTACTAAACGGGGCAGATATTCAGACTGAATACGCTACTTACAAACAAAGTTACGTTTAATTGTCTTTTTATAGTAAATGATTGGCATGTGAGACCTGAGTCTCTGCCATGTGTACCCTGAGCTCTGAGATTGCATAGCTGTGAGGGAGAAGAGCAGCTAGTATATAGGTGTCTATCATGTAGCCCAGTAGTTCATAACCTCTTTCTTTTCATGTCTCATAACTTGGGTGCTTCTCAGCTTCAAGTGACACCAAGACTTGTGCCAAGTCTTGTATTTAGCTGTCTTAGGCACTTGAGGGGTCCTTGGGACCAACTGGGAAATATCTGTATTATTTTTTCAATATGGTGCATGCCTACATGTGTGTATTTATGATGGGTTATGCTATGGAGTTAGATCAAAAGAAGTTGTTAAAGGAACCAAGCAGGAGAGGTAAAACGGTGTCTCGGATAAGAAGCCTTGAAGAAACAATGGTGAAGCTGTTTATTGGGGAATATGTTCTACCTGACTACAGCCAGGCTAAGAATGGCTTACTCTTCACAAGTCTCAGCCTAACATCAAAAGGAAGATAACAAATCATTAGAAGACCACAGAAAAGGGTTGAGGTTGAATGAGTTGTCAGAGGCTGCCTAGGTAGTCAGCAAGACCTGACAAGGAGACACACACAGACTGAGAGAGCATGCTGCGAGCAGGACAGTCTGCTTCTCAGAACCCAGAGATGGAGGTTAACCTGGCTGAGGAGAGCTTACAAAGGTAAAGGGAAATGTGTATAGGAAGTACTGATATCTGCATTTTACAGATGAGGAACTGAGGTGCAGAGAAACTGAGTTGCATAATGTCACACTGCAGGCTTCTTGTATAACAGGGATTTGAGCCCAGGTCTCCTTCTTGCAGCACTTCTAAAAGGATTAACCTGGCACGTGAAAGATTCTTGTCAGAGGTGGAGCTCCTCTCTTTGAATAAAACTTTATCTCCAACCACTGTCCTCAGTGCTTGAAGGGATGGGAAATTCTTTCTCTTTCTTCCTTCTACCATTCCCATTGCCTGGATTGGCAAAGTACTACTTTCCCCTCCCCTCCCCTCCAAGCAACCAAAGAGAATAGAAATTCCAATCTCTCCCCTTCTTAATTGCTTGAAGGATAAAGTCCCACCCCTCAAGCATTCTGCTCTTCTTTCCCACCCCAGTCAGTGTACTCTTCAGAGCTTGTGATATGATGGGCACTCTGCACCACTCTGACGTTGCACAGAACCAAACTCCTATTTTTGCTCTCCCTTATCTTAGGCAAAGCACTTGTCCACTACTAACTCTGCCTAAGGGTATGTCTGCACTGCAATAAAAGACCCGTAGCACAGCCATTACTCAGGTTGCAGTATAAAAATTGCAGTATAGATGTTTGGGCTCCGACACCCCGCGAGGGGGTTGGGTCTCAGAACCTAGGCTCCAGCCCAAATCCAAACATCGTCACTCTTTTTAGCTCAGCAGCCTGAGCCCCGCGAGCCTTAGTCAACTGACCTGGGCTCTGAGACTCGATGCTGCAGGTTTTTTATTGCAGTGTAGATGTACCCTGAGTGGCAGAACAGAAGCATGTCCCAACCTGCATGGGACTGTAAACCATTTTTGCCCCTTTGCTTGAAGAACCATTATTGTACTCATTTAGTGAACAAGGTTGATGAACTTGAAAGATGTCCTGTCCAGTATTTGGTCTGACAGATGGTGACTTCAACATGGGATTTCAGCGTGATGTGGAAAACTGAGTGGGGTACCCCATGACTTTGGCAGAGAGATGCTAAAGACTGTTTCTATTAAAGTTGTATGTGTGTGTATATAAAAATATAATAATTTTTCCAAAGTCTTTTTATATCACCCTTATAGAGTCCCATACCTCATGATTTGAGGTATGTAAAGAAACTCTAATCTGTTTTTGAGCTTTTGCATGTCAGTCTGAGTTTCCATTAATTATTTTTTTCAATTAAGCTTCTCTGTATTTTATAACACTGTGTAACTTAGCGAATATACTTTATATATAATGAATGTTCTTATTATCTTGTGTAGATGTATCGAGAGAGAACCACAGAGAAACCATGGCTAGGGTCATAAGGAAACTGCTGCGTAAGTACATTTTTGTCTCTCTCTCTCTCTCATTCCTGTATTTAGTTCATATGCAAAGATTTGCTTTAAATGTTGTCAGTTTATTGGGCTTTTAAATCTAATATCAATATTGTAGAGCAAAGCAAAGAGGCAAAATCTGTTGTCATGAATTATATGACAACATAAATGCCACAAAGTTTTGAGCTTCACAAGTAGATAAAATATTTCATTGAGTGTAGTTAACTCTTTGACCTGAGCTTCATATCAGATAACACACTTTTTGTTTCCATTCCAACGGTAGACTATATACTCGACAACTCAGAAGATGATACCAAGTCCTTGTTTCTAATCATAAAGGTATAATAGTAATTTTTATATGTTTTATTTTAATTTGAACGGGTTGACTTGTTTTACATAATGTAAAACCGTTTGTTTCTAGATCATTGGTGATCTCTTACAATTCCAAGGGTCTCACAAGCATGAGTTTGACTCCCGGTGGAAGAGCTTTAACTTAGTGAAGAAATCGATGGAGAACAGGGTCAGTATCTTGTTTACATAGTTTAGTTAGGAAAAAACAACTTTTTTTAAGTTTTAGTTTTGGCTGTTTTTTGGCCTTAATGTCTTAATGGAACTCTACATGCATTCCTAGTGAAATTGATATAAGTTACAGTGGGCTGATGAATATTTTTATGTTACAATAAGTGCCCTTTTTCGAAAGGTTTCAAAGCACTGTACAAATGTTAGTTAAGCCTCATAACATCCCTTTTTATATACTGAATATTGATGCTATTAATGATAGATCTTTATGTTAATTTGCTAGTCACTAAGAAACTACATGCTGGGATTTTTTATTTTGGTGATTTAACTGCATGGAAATAATACATTCCTTGGATGTTAAGTTGCTGCTATTGCTAGCACTTGTGAAGCACTAATGATGTTAGAACCATAGATGCCAATTAAGTTGAGAAGCATATAGGAACCAAACTCCTCTCCCTTTGTTTAAATAATATTTAGCACTTCTCATCATTAGATCTCCAAACACTTCTTAAAAGTGGGTAAACATTAATATCTACATTTTACAGGTTGAGAAATTGAGGCATGGAGAGTTTAAATGAGTTACCCAGTGTTATGAAAAGTGAAATCTAGATTATTGATCATGGCTGCTGAGGTAGAGAGCAGAGAAGGCAATCTTTGAGGTAGTTAAGTCCTCACACATTTAAAGCAATAAAGATAAGGACCAAGATCTTAAATTGGGCCAGCAGCAAATGTACAGCATGATCATTAGTGAGAATGTGCTCTTGTCAGTCAAGTCCCCCATAGACACCCACACCAGTAGCATGTGGCTACTGCATGTTAAACCATCTGTAGGTTGCATCTAGTCTTTTGCATTAGTTCATGAGAGAGCATCCTGAAATAACTTAAGGCGATATTGTTTTGAGGTGGCAAAGGTGTTAGATAGCAGTATGTGACAGATTTGGCAGTTTCAGTGGAAAACCATATTGAATTAAGATTAAATATTTTGGAGTCCATTGTATTAAAGGGAAAGATTATGTATTATTGTGGGCCTGCACGGTCATAGGACTATATTGAACAATGCGGCAAACAATCATGATCTTTTGGGACAATACCTGTCAAGTGGAATTCCTGGGAAGTAGCTTGGGGGAGATGAATGCAAATGCCCTCCACTGGTTATGCAGAAACCCAGCCTTTTGAAGCTATGCCCTGAGGAGAGAACCATTGTCTGCTGATTACCTGCTCCCAAAGGTTGGAGATCAGAGGCCCAATCTGTATAAAGAAACAGGCTGATCTGCACAATTGGGGTGCTTGTTCTGAGCTGAGGCTATTATGAACTTGAAGCCACAGAAAAAACCCTTTGGTGAGGTTTGAAAGATTGACTCTGATTGGAGCCCCTCCTGGAGTTTGGAGGGAGGGTGATCTCTGAAAAACTAATTAGCATGCACATAGGTTCTTGTATTGTTTTTAATATGTTTCTTCTGTAATGCTTTCACCTTAAGAATAGATGTGCTTGCTTAGAAAGGTCAGTGTGGTAACTTATAACCAGAGCCTCTGAGTAGAAAGCAAAGTGTGGACGCAGGCCTGTCTAGGTAGTCTGGCTTGCTGGGAACTGAGCAGCCTGGAAAAACCCTGGTCAAGAGGAAGAGAGATGCAGGTCTCGATCCAATAGAAATTACTGCTCAGGAGCTGGGAACCTAGAGTGGATGCCTTTGCTGGACCGCAGAGGGGAAATACAGGTGCAGTTGCCCCAAACTATGACATAGTAGTTAAGTCTGTATTCGAGCATGTAGTCTCCTAGTTCGCCCAAGGCCTTTCCAACCACTACAGCTATTTCTGTGTTTGAGTAGTGAAGTATTCACCAGGAACCTGAGATTGCATGCTACCTTGATAACTGGGGGTGGGGGCAAATGCACTCAACATAGTTTTATTAATTCTTCAAGGATTCCCCTTCCTATCAACAATCACTGCTGCTTTAACTGGATTCGGTTAGAGCCAGCTGCTCTTCATCCCCAAAGTGACTCTTTTCAGGATTTATATCCACTTTGTCTCAGTTTAGTTAGGTCTACAGGACGCTGTGGAGGGAAAGGGTTCTTTCCCGTGGTTGCTGGCACTACCAGCTGCTATGGCTGACCATGGTAAATCCCTGGGCTTTAAAAACTGCCGGCTCTGTGTCTTACTGCTTTCCTCATGAAGCAGTAATAAGGCCAATCTCTGACCCTGAACTATAGGCACCTGGATCCTCAGGAGACTGGTGGCTGTTGAAATCTGCCCTGACTTCATCATCAAAACTAGCAAAATGTTCATTCAGTCCTCTGGCTTCCTCATCTGGGAAGCAGAGAAATGGATCAGGCTCAGAGCGCAAAAGTCTCCTAAGGAGAAGAGGTGAAGATCATCACCCTCCCTGGATCAGACTTCAAGGTTGCATAAGACTACCATGCAGTTGGACATTAAGGGTGCCTCAAAACGTAGGAATAGTTCCCTAAGCACGAGAGCCCGTACCAGCTGAGTGGACCTAGCCATAATACAGGTCCTACCTGATGCTGTCATGGCTGTTTTAGCCTTCTCATTATTGAGGTAGTCAGAAAAAAAGATAGCCTGGTACCGGGTAGAAGCTTGACTGCAGTGCTGGTCATTCTGTTGCCACCAGCTCCAGCGCAGTTACTGCTAAACCAATCTGTTGGTGATCAAGTGCTTTGGGCCATGCTGACATGGCTGACACCTGTTCAGCTACTGGAGCTGCATTCACCCTGATGCTGTCCAGATTTCTGGACCCAGGGACTTTGATGCTTCCACTGTCTGGTCAGGTTCCCCCTAGACCCACAGGTTGAGCACCATCCTTCCCAGAGGATTGTTTCTGACTCAAAGGAAAGCCATTAGCCATCCCTGGTCAGGTCCTGGTACCCAACAGTATCAATCATCTGGGGGATAAGAGGCATGTACCTGTGGCGGAGGGCAGAACCAACCCAGCCCGGTACTGGGATCACTGGGACCAATCATCGTGGGGCCTGGTGCTATATGATCCTGGCATGTGGGCCCCCTGGGGACTGCAGTACTATCCAGGACCAGCCTCTTCACCACACTTATGAGGCAAACTTATGAGTGTGCCAAAGACTGGACCTGTCCCTGCAGCATCCCTGGGACCAGGAGTAGGCGGCTCCAGTGCAGCAGATCCAGTGCAAGGGTCAGATAATACTGGCCACGAGCTCTTCTAGATGATGCCCTTGTTCCAGAACAGTCAGCTGCCACTCTTGAGGACTAGAAGATTTTCCAAGACCTCATGGGACATTAGTATCAGTGGCCTTAGAGATACCTATGCAGGTGGTGTGGGATATGCCACACAAACTCCTCAATAATCCTGTACTTGGTACTGGGACTCATAGTGATCCTGATTTACAAGGGGCTATTGGAGCCCATGAAAGCCTTATGGCAGACACCAGCATCACTGGCACTGACATCCAAATGGACAGCTAGGTGGTACCAGGTCCTGGCTACTGGATACGAACAGAGTTCTATTTGCATCCAGTACCAGTGGCCAATGAGCATTCCCGTTAGAGCGGCCAGAAATTGACCTCTAAAGATGAGACAGTGAAGCACTTAAAACGTGGTGGCCAGAAATCCTACTCCACTTCGAGCTTCCAGATGAGGATCTTGAACTACCAAGTGGTCTTGGCAAAATGCAACCACATCAGCTGCCTGTATCTTACAGCTGTTCGACAGGCTGCCACACGATTGCAGGGCTGACTTCCAGTCTAGCTGGCGAAAGGTCATGTGGTGGCCAGAACTGCGTTGCAGGCAGCTTTGGACATGAAGGCGATGGCAACAACAGTTGCAATGCTCCGCTCCTCCTGGCTGGCTTTGGCAGGCATATCTGAAGAATTTCAAACAGTTATTGAGGACCTGCCACTTGAGGGCTGCTCACTCTTCCACAAGAAGACTGACGAAGCAATGAGATCTGTCATAGGGTCCACTCACCACAGGTGGTGCCTCTTCACGGCCGCTCAGGGACTAACTCTTTCCAGTTCCAGGGCCCCCTTCTGCTGCCGCTCTCTCTCTCTCTCTCTCTCTCTCTCTCTCTCTCTCTCTCTCTCTGCAACTTCAGGGGCTCCTTCTTTGTGACTTGTCCCTCCAGCCAGGTCACTGTGTGTTTCCTCCTGATGGGGTATCAGTCCTTCCTTATTAGCAGTCTTCTCATTCATTGCCTATGACGGGATCCCCAGGGTGCAGCCTGGACTCTGGCATTCTGTGATTCTGTGTGTAGAGAGGGTTCATCGGGGTTCGTCCCTCTCCGGGGAGGCGGGGAACCACACCGCCTCCTTAAACTGTATCAAGCCACAAACCTCTTGCAGGTATTGCACTTGCACAGACATCCACAGGCAGGGACACACCCAACTGAGTTACATGAATGCTTTCTCAGCCACTCGTGAACCAACAAGAGAGAGGCTCCAGCTAATTTCCCCCCACACACACTTCCTCAGACTTGCACCCCCAGAACTGTACCGTCTTGCACTGGTCAGAAGTCTAGTCAGTGTAAGTTCATTCCCCAGTCCGCCTCTCCCTCAATGTGGAGAGGACACACACTAGCCTTTGTAAACTGAGCTGAGATTTCCCAAGCACTTCAAACAAAACACACTGTTTTAGGTAAAATATAAAACAGATTTATTAGCTACAGAAAGATTGATTTTAGGTGATTAGAGGTAGCAAGTGTGAAAATCAAAGTTGGTTGCCTAAGAAATAAAAATAAATTCGTAGTCTTGAGTTCTGTAAACTAAACAGGATTTGAATCAAGCAGTGTCTCGCCCTGACAGATAGTACAAACAGATTACAGAACCTGAATATACAGGATGAAACCCTTTCCTGGCCTGGACCATCCTTCCCTTGTTCAAAGTCTTTGTCCTCCGTGTATTGAGTTGGGCAGGGGGAGTGGCCAAGTGATGATGCTGGAAAGATCTTTTGACATGGGGATCAGGCAGTGCAAATTGGTCAAGCAGTCTCCATTGTCTACATGTTCTCTCTGAGAAGTCATCTGGGATAGCCCTTGGGAGAGTGGCAGGGCTGGCCCACAACATTTTGGCACCTGAGGCGGGGAGCTCAAATGATGCCCCCAACCCCCTCGCTTGGGCCAAAACTTTGAAAGGTCTCAATTCTGCCTTCTTCCTGTTCTACACCTCTCATGGTACTGCTCTGCTACCTACCCCAATAAAGGAGAACTAACAACTTAAAATGCCTTGTTCAAAAATTTTAAGGTTTCAGAGTAGCAGCCGTGTTAGCCTGTATCCGCAGGAGTACTTGTGACACCCTTAGAGACTAACACATTTATTTGAGCATAAGTTTTCATGGGCTACAGCCCACTTCATCACATGCATAGAATGGAACATATAATAAGAAGATATATATATACATACAGAGAACATGAAAAGGTGGAAGTTGCCATACCAAGTCTAAGAGGCTAATTTATTAAAACGAGCTATTATCAGCAGGAGGAAAAAAAACTTTTGTAGTGATAATCAAGATGGCCCATTTTAGACAGTTGACAAGAAGGTGTGAGGATACTTAACATGGGGAAATAGATTCAATTTGTGTAATGACCCAGCCACTCCCAGTCTCTATTCAAGCCCAAGTTAATGGTATCTACTTTGCAAATTAATTCTAGTTCACAGTTTCTCGTTGGAATCTGTTTTTGAAGCTTTTCTGTTGCAAAATTGCCACCTTTAAGTCTGTTACTGAGTGACCAGAGCGGTTGAAGTGTTCTCCTACTGGTTTTTGAATGTTATGATTCCTGATGTCAGATTTGTGTCCATTTATTCTTTTGCATAGAGACTGTCTGGTTTGGCCAATGTACATGGCAGGGGGGCATTGCTGGCACATGATGGCATATATCACATTGGTAGATGTGCAGGTGAACGAGCCCCTGATGGCGTGGCTGATGTGATTAGGTCTTATGATGGTGTCACTTGAATAGATGTGGACAGAGTTGGCATCGGGCTTTGTTGCAAGGATAGGTTCCTGAGTTAGTGTTTTTGTTGTGTGGTGTGTGGTTGCTGGTGAGTATTTGCTTCAGGTTGGGGGGCTGTCTGTAAGCGAAGACCGGTCTGTCTCCCAAGATCTGTGAGAGTGAGGGATCGTCTTTCAGGATAGGTTGTAGATCTTTGATAATGCGCTGGAGAGGTTTTAGTTGGGGGCTGAAGGTGACGGCTAGGGGCGTTCTGTTACTTTCTTTGTTGGACCTGTCCTGTAGTGGGTAACTTCTGGGTACTCTTCTGGCTCTGTCAATCTGTTTTTTCACTTCAGCAGGTGGGTATTGTAGTTTTAAGAATGCTTGATAGAGATCTTGTAGGTGTTTGTCTTTGTCTGAGGGATTGGAGCAAATGCAGTTGTATCTTGGAGGTTGGCTGTAGACAATGGATCGTGTGGTATGTCCTGGATGGAAGTCCTGGATGGAATTTTAAGTAACACTTAACTTTCAGACGCCTGAACAGCAAATGTAACTTTTCTTATCTGCACAGTAAACACTGGTATTTTTATCTGTTTGAATAATCAAAGTGGTGCTTTTGGTGCCCTCTTGGTTGCAAAGATTTGAACTGCTTCCTTCTGAAGGTCCACAGTCTGGGCCAGCTCATGCTGTATTGAGATGGTTGCAAGGCCGACCAGCCTCTCCGGTGTCATTGTGGAGCGTAGATGTGTTTTTACTAATTTCAGATTGGAGAAGCTGTGTTCTCTACTGGCAACTGTTACAGGAAGTGTTAGAAGTATGCGCAGAGCAACAAAAGCATTTGGAAAGAGGGTGGTCATCTTATTTGTGCACATATATTCCAGAACAGCCTTTGGAGTTGATCCTGCTGAAATGTATCTTGAAAGGGCTTTCAGTTCATCACCTAAATCACTTTCATCAATATTGCGCATGTCATCATGTGTCAACACTGTCTCTAGTGCCCTGCATTGCTGGTGTAGGTCTTCTTCAGGTATCATGAGGAGTTCTGGAATATCATACAACATCCCAAATATACTGCTGTGTTCCTTGAGCTGCATAAACGTTCTTCAACTGAATGTATTGCACAATCTAGCACCTGGTTAAAGAATTCAACTTTTGAATTGTTGTTTGGGGTCTCTTATGGGATTATCCCGTGCCTCGTAATCAAAATGTCGTCTTCTTCGGTGACTCTTGTATTCTTGAATGAGTGGGAAAATAGATTCAGTGTGAAGTTCCATTGCCAACTTCTGTGCACTCTTCAGAACTTTTTAAAATCCCTCATCTGACCGGTAAGACTGTAGGTATGACTTTGCTTTGTCCAGTTGTTCCATTGCTCCAGATATATCAAGGTCAACACCTTTGAGTCTCTTGCTTACAACATTTATTTCAAACAATATGTCATGCCACAACACTAAGCCACACAGAAATTTGAAGTTATGTATGTTTTTGGTGATTCCATTTCCCTCTGCCATCGATGAGTTGATGCAGAGAAAAATACATAGATGCTTTGAATTACATTAAAAAATTCAGCAGCCTCGCTGGAAGCTGATGCTGCATCACTGACCACCAAGTTCAATGAATAAGAACTGCATGGGACAAAAAAACGGTGAGGGTTTAATTCTTGGATCCATGTCTGCACTCCTCTGTTCTTTCCTCTCATGTTGGCACCATTATCGTAGCCCTGACCTCTCATGTCAGCTATTGCAATTCCCGTATCTTCCAGCTTTTTAAGAAGCACATTTGTCATACCAGCTCCTGTAGTATCATCAGTGTCAATAAATTCTAGAAAATGCTCTCTGACAGTCACCATTGCAGGGACATTTTCACTAGGTTCTGTTGTTGTTGTTACAAAATGCACCATTAAAGTCATTTGTTCCGTATGGCTGGTGTCAGGTGTGCAGTCCAGAATAACAGAGTAATATGTTGCTGACTTCATATTACATGTTGATGTTGCCACAATCGTCTGTTTGACTTTTGTTGCCAGTAACTGTGTGATCTCATTTTGAATTGTTTTTCCAAGGTAGTGGTGTGTGTACATTTCTTGGGTGGTGACTCTTCTTAGATGTTCCTGGAGTACAGCATCAAACTCAGTCATCAGCTCCACAATTTTAAGGAAGTTTCCATTGTTTGGCACATACAGTTGATCTGAAGTGCCATGCAGTGCTAGGTTTTGGATAGCAAGCATTCTCACAATGGCAGTGAGCCTTTTCAGAACATTTTGCCAGTAAAGAGATTCTGATGCAATCTTTTCTTGATGCTGATCATCTATGGTGGCCTTTAACCTTAGTCTCATCTCAAGCTCTTTCCACCTATGGAATGCTTTCTGGTGATTTGCTGCCTTCTCATGGCATGCCAGATTTCTAGCCGTATTTTTCCAGTCCTTTGTTCCTGTAGAACCCAATGTGGCTGGAACATTAGACTAGAAGAGCTTGTAACAAAAACAGTATGCAGCATTTTGGGTTTTTGAGTACATAAGCCATGGCCTCTCCACTTCGTCACCATTGGGGATTTCATGCCAGTAATGTGTTGGATGGAAACTTCTATTTTCATTGTCTTTGGGGAACATGAAGTTTTTCATTTGCTGTGGCCCATGCAGTACAAGGAAGTCCCTCAGGCTACTGCTAAAGTGGTTCCACCATTCTGGATCATCTAGACTTAAGGAACTAAACTCAGCAGCAGCTGTTTTTTGCGCCTCCACCACACTCTTCTCTGATCTACACTTTTCTTCAGGAATGTGCATGGTTACATCCATTTGAGATGGAGATATGGATGCTGCAGTAGCTGCCAGGTCACCTGCACTTTGACTAACTGGAAGATCAGGCATCTCCTCACCACTCACATTCTCACTGGGGCTGGAAGGCTCACCGTGAACATTTGTGTCTATGTATCTCAGGAGAGCTCCTTCCTGCTTAGATAGAAAAGCTTCCTTTGCTGTCTTTCTTTTTCTGAATGCTGCCCCAGAGGTGGTCCAGAGAGGCTACACAATTCAGTTCTTCCGTCTCCACAACCAACCTTCTTCCTCATCCCTCTTCAGGGACCTGTCCCACGAATGTTTGCTTTGACAAGAGATGCAGTCCCTTGTTTTGGATGCTATGCGGGAGGTTTCCCCTCAGCAGAAGGGAAAGGAGTTCTATACAGGGTACTTACTTAGTCCCTAAAAGATGGGGTTTCATCCAGTGTTAGACCTCAGACCACTGAACACCTATGACAAGAAACACAAGATGGTCTCCCTTGGGGTCAGTTATCCCCTCCCTAGATCAGCAAGACTGGTATGTTGCCCTTGACCTCAAGGGTACGTAGTTTCACAGTGCAATACACCCGGCGCACAAGTGCTTCCTGAGGTTTGTGTTGAACAACAATCATTACCAATTCTGGGTTTTGTCCTATGGGTTCTCTGTGGTGTCCCGTGTGATGGTGGCCTATCTGAAAAGGATGAGTATCCAGGAGTTTCCATACTTAGATCAGGGGTTCTCAGGGCAAATTTTTTGGTGGCCTCAGAGTGGCTCTCATATTTGGTGACTCTCATATTTTTTCCTAAAATACTTGGGGGCTGGAGCTTGAAGCCCTGTGTCCAGATCCCAAAGCCCCACAGACGGGTGATGGTGCCTGGGGATGGAGCCTGAAGCTGTGTGGCTGGAGCCTGGGGCCTGCTGCCACGCACCCAGAGCCCTTCAGCCCTGCTGCCCCCACCTCCGCAGGGCTGAAGCACAAAGCCTGAGTCCCACTGCCCCAGGGAAGGTGGGGAACTCACTGCCTGCCTCCTCCACCAGCGTTGTGTCCCAGGTTTCTCTGGAGGGGGGCAGGGTCCAACCCCTGCTGGCAACCCCAGCAACCAACACCAAGGTGGTGCATCCAGGAGCAACAGGGAGGGGCCACTACTTTGCCACTCTTCTCCTCCCCCTGCCTCCCCCCCCCCCATCACTGCCCAGGAGGTTGTGACCGCATGTGGCCATGGTGGCCGCATTTGAGAAAGCTGACTTAGATGACTGGCTGGCCAGGGACCACTCAGAATATAAGGTCTGGATCAGAATCATGTCCATTTTTCGGCTGTTCACCTGCTGATGAATAAAAAGAAATCCATTTTCATAGGGATAACTTCATAATATCACCCAGAATTCATAAGCTGTACAGATGGACACCCCAAAATCTCTTCTGGTTCCCCAGAGGAATTTGTGCAATATTCCATTTTTAAAATTACGCCGACATCTCCTATTCTGATACACAAACAGGGATGTAAACAAAGAGTCATGTTAGTTTCAAACTCCATTAGATACAAAAGGGAAGAAGTTTGCTAAACAATAGAGTACTTTCTTAGCCTCTTAAAGGGCATAATGAAATAAAAATGCTTCATAATCCTGCCTATTGGACTGGAAGATAAGGATGCAGTAAATTACTGTATATAGGCAGTCTCCCATCTTCCACATGGGTTTTGTTTGTAACAAAATGGCAGCAACACTATTAACCTCTTGATATTAGATTGATCAGAAGTTCCATCTAAGATACTAAAGCCATATTTTCACTAGAGATTTTCTGAAACTTTCACATCCTTGCTCTAGCAAATGACAGAAACCAGATTTTTGCGCTTAAATGAGGAGACAGTCACAACACTATGCAAAAGTGCCCTTTACATGGGGCTCTATGTCATATATGCAGTAAAAGCAACTGTTTTCCAGAAGAGGTCATTATCAGAATAAGTTGTAAGGAATTATAAAAGCAAATTTCATTCATAAACATAGCTCTGATGCAGAAACAAAGGGCCTGATTCTCCTTGGCACTAATGTCTCTTTATATCACTCTGGCAATGTAAAGGGGCATTAACGTGAGAATACATGTATCTTAGTCCTACTGCAAGGCCTTCTTACTATGTCAAAGTCTTGTAAAGGAGCCCTAGTATAAAAGTGTATCAAGTCCAAATTTCTTTGTTGGGTTTCTTAGTAAAGTCATAAAGCAAGGTTCTCAACAGATTGGTTTGTGGTACTGGCAATAAATAAACAAACCATGAATGTCAAAATAGATTCTGACACTGAGTGCATCATAAACACTGCTACAAATACCAAAAGTTTGGTAACTGCTTAATGTTAAAATTAAAAACTGTTTAATATAGTGAGCACAATCTGACCCCCAATGGCAAAACAAAACTGGTGTATCTGTGTAAGGGTATGTCTTCACTACCCGCCGTATTGGCGGGTAGCAATCGATTTATCCGGGATCGATATATCACGTCTCGTTAAGACGCGATATATCGATCCCCGAACGCGCTCACCGTCGACTCCGGAACTCCACCAGAGCGAGCGGCGATAGCATGGTCGACGGGGGAGCCACGGCCGTCGATCCCGCGCCGTGTGGACCCCAGGTAATTCGATCTAAGATACTTAGACTTCAGCTACGCTATTCGCGTAGCTGAAGTTGCGTATCTTAGATCGATTCTCCCCCTCCTCCCCCCCGCAGTGTAGACCAGCCCTAAGAACAGATCTCCCCCATAGAGTTTGAAATAGTGCAACAGGAAATTCTATGTGGACTTGTGTTGAAGAACAGTCTGTAAATGTTATTATCAAATGGGTATATAAGTTGTATACTGAACAAAATCATTTACTGAACAAGATGTTTAATGTACTGGGATACCTTGCAGATAGAACACCATTGATTTTTATCCGACATGCCCAAAAAACTTTGTCACCAAATGCAAGCACCAGCCCATGAGAATGGTTGAAGAGGTGATGTTGAGACTTCAAAATGCAAGAGTATTATCAGTTTTGCATGCAAGCCAAGGGTTTTGGCAGGTCTGACTTGATAGGAAGTGCAAAACTGTTCACCTTTTAAGTCCTATTTTTAGTAGATATGTTTAACTGACTTTCCTTTGGGATTGCCTCATCACCTGAGGTATACCACGCCTCATGTCCCATATCTTTGAAGATGTGGATGATGTGGCAGAACTTGATTATCAGTTGATATTGGGCAAAAATAATCAACACCACAATGAGAGCAAGCAATGTTCTGTAGCATACCAAAGAAGATCATCTTAAATTGATCATAAACAAATGCCAGATTTCTTTGACTAAAGTTAGTTATGAAGGGCACATGCTAAGTTCAACTGGGCATGAGATATAAACTTTTATGTATTGAGGCATAAGCCAGCTTCAAATTGCTGAGGGGTTAGGGAAAAATCTTTCATTATGAACTGGTAATTGTGGTAGATAGATACAGTCTCTCTTCTACCTTCTGAAGCATACCTTGCTGGCCATTGTCAGAGACCAAACACTAGACTAGATGGGTCACTGGTCTGATTCAATATGGCAATTTCTATTTTCTTAAGAAAGTTGAGGGCAGTTGTACAAATATCTAAGCAAATTCATGCCATGATTAACACTGTGTAATAAACAAGTGACATACAAGAGTGCTGTATGAGACTGGTCATTGTTTCTTATCTCCAGATATATGACATGGGCCAGGGTTATAGTTTCACTCCATCACATGACGTGGATCAATATCCACTCACACCAGTTGTCACTGTGCCAGAAGTTTTTTTTAAAAATCCTTTGTATAACTGAAGCCCAACAGTCAGAATGTCTCGCTGTAGAATCGGCTTATAATATATATATTGAGTATCGAAAATGTAAGAGGCGAGAGTTCATATTTACATTGCTAAAGTCAGTGTTGAGATTTGAACCAAATTACTCTGATTTTTTTCCTTGCAGCTTCGAGGAAAGAAGCAGCATATTCGAGCCTTGCTCATTGACAGAGTCATGTTGCAGCATGAGGTGATGTACATTTCTGTACTGCCAATTTTTACTCACTACTATACTAGGAAATGTCAATCTGTAACATCTTATTTAACTAAAAGCATTCTCAATCTCTACAATAACTTTCCTCTCTTAGCTTTATAAAATTATCAATAAAGCCTGTCTCTAATTGGGATTTTTCTACTTCCTTTAGCTGAGAACTCTAACTGTTGAAGGCTGTGAATATAAAAATATACACCAAGACATGATTAGGGATCTTCTGTGTTTGTCTACAAGTTCCTATGGTCAGGTAAGAATATGTCTTCTATGCTAAATTAATGCAGTCATGCGCTACGTTTATTGAGCTTATTTTCAACTCGATATTTGCAGTGAAATGTAACATAATAGAGCTTTTAATTCCTTGGTAAAATTCAGTGTCACAGGATCTTTGTTTCTTATTTCAGGCTTCAGTAATGTATGAAACATTTAATTACTCACCTAATTCTTTCCAGGTTAGGAAATTCCAGTCCTGGTTAGGCCCAAAATTTGACTGACTTTTGAAATTTGCAAAAGTGAGTTTTGTCCAATGAATTCAAGACTTGCTAAAGTCAATAGCAGCCGCACACACTCATCCAAAACCAGAATTGGGCCCATAGACTCTTTTGAGTTATTTATTAAACTTTAAACTCATTTGTATTAAGTGTTTCAAAAATGTGCCAGGTTGACAGTTGTGGAAACTAAAGTCTTCAGTTCACAGAACAGATGCATTATGGGCCATGGCAAGACAAGCTACTCCACACCATACTCCCAGTGTGCCTAAAACCTAATTTGGAGAAATCGCGAGGATAGTTGAGCCTCCATGCCCACTGCTGCTAATCTTTTAAAATAAAACAGGCTAAATTTCTGTGCACTGACTCACCTTCCTAAGACCTGCACATTAGTAATTGAAGAGAATTGGGATATCACTGCTTTGTATATCCTTTTGTGTACTTGAAGATCTGAGGTAATGCTTGTCTTTCTACAGGTCAGAAATAAAGCTCAGCAAGCATTCTTCACAGCACTGGGAACATACAACTTTTGTTGCAGAGATATCATTCCTTTGGTTTTGGAGTTTTTGCGGCCAGACCGACACGATGTTACTCAGCAGCAGTTTAAAGTACTATCTCAGTTACTTAATTTCAGATCTGTCTCCAGTTTGTGTGTAAAAATTTTATGGTTAAAATACATGTGGTATGGTGTAAATATTTTATTAGCATGACTTTGGGATGGTTGAATTACTCGTGAATAGCTAACCCTAAAGTGACTTAGGCAGTCATCCCAAAAAAGTGCCCATAAAAATATTTTTATACCATACCCCACCTTCATGAATATACTCGATTTCATCAGGACCTAAGGAATTATGAATGCTTTATGCTAATAGCTGTTCACTTTTATTTCCCAATTAAAAGAAAAAAATAGTACAAAGCAATAAAATCTCAGCAGACTGTTCTTAGTTCAGTAGTTTTTTAGCAACCCTAGTCGAGCAAGGAAGGAAGAACAAAGAGCTGTTCAACAGAAAATGTTATGCTAAGACTATGTCTGCACTGCCCCACAATTCAGCCTATAGAGGTGTGAATAGCAGTGCGCACCATTAGTGTAATCCTGTATGAAGAGGATTCCATTAATGCGAACTAGGAACCTTTTTTTGTGTGCCTGCAATGTCAACACAATGGAGTTACAGCGCAACACTTCGATGCACACGTCTGTTCACACCACCCATAGTTCGAATTGCAGGGCAGTGTAGACAAGCCTAAGAAACACAAGTTTGTAATTTAAACTACCATAAATAAGTTTGTAGAAAGGCCAGGTGTTTTATTCATTGTGGTTATTGAAATGTGTTCTGTGGAAATAGTTCCCTCACAACCATTCTATGAAAGAGAAATCCATTTAGTCTGCACTACTTGCACACACTACTAAAACAAATATTTAATATGTCAAGAATTGCGTGGAATATCTTGTATATATTAGTGATAAACTGGATGGTTTAATCTCAGTTCGTGTTACAATTTAATAATTGGTAAAATATAGAGCAACTAATTTTTATTCTATATGAATGACTGCTTTATGTAACTTTTAGTATTACAACTCTTGTTTACTATAGGGTGCCTTGTATTGTCTTCTTGGAAACCACAGTGGAGTATGCCTGGCAAATCTTCATGATTGGGACTGTATTGTACAGACTTGGCCATCAATTGTTTCCTCTGGACTTAGCAAAGCTATGTCTCTGGAAAAGCCATCTATAGTGAGACTCTTTGATGACCTAGCAGAAAAGATCCACAGACAGTATGAAACAATTGGATTGGACTTTTCAGTAAGCAAAAAAATCACTTAAAAGCTAATATCACATTCGGAGGCTGTTTGACTTATATTTGATAAAATAAGTCAGTTGTTTAATAAATTTTACATGTTTTGGGTTAGCTTTGACTACTAATATTGATATATTGATTTCATTCTGATTTCCAGTATGAAGGAATATAGACAAATATATCTAAGACTGGAATATTATAGATTTCATTTTAAGATTATTAGAATTTGACACTGCTCGCCCCCCCCAAATTTTAGAGGCCAGTTATGCAATGGGAATGAAAAATAACTGATCTTTTAGCTCTTGTCAGGTGTGGTCCCGCCTAATCAAGGTTGCTGTGCACTTGCAGGACAGTGTGGGGAAGCTTGCACTGTCAGTACTTGTGTTGTATCTGTTCTGTTGTTAGTCTAACAACTTACACTATACTAAATTTACTTACTAAGTGAAACATGGGGACGGAAACCATTACCATAAATATTTTAGCATTTTTGTTTAACCATAAAATCAGAGTTTGTGCATGGTTTACTCCATGCCTTAAAATATAGACATGTAATCATAGCTCTATCAGTATTTTAAAACTACTTAATTTTCCTCCGTCTTATCATAACAAGACTACTGGGAGCAGTGATTCCTGTCAAATAACAAAGGAGCAACCTGGATTGCCTCTCTAGGGAATTTTGTAAAATATAGAGGGAGGCTTATTCATATCTATGTGGAAGGGACGGTATGTGCACTTCATTTGACTGCCTCTCTGGGAGTCTCCTTTTCCAGAAGGATGGCTAACATTCTTTGGCTGCTATTCAGTTAGAGATATTTCCCTTCTCTCTCAACAGGTTCCAGAGAAATGTGTTGAGATAGCCATTCTAATGCAAAAAGCAGAAAACCCAAGCGCCAGCGGGATGATGCTTAGTTCAGAAGAGATTCAGTTAGGAATTCAACGACAGAAAGAAAAGAATGCTGAGGCCTTGCAGTAAGTTAGATTGGTCTATGTAGACTTCAGTAACTACAGAAGTTGTCGTGCATAATAGCTTTTAGTCGATAAACATATACAGTTCATGAGCGATGATGTAAATTTAATCTAAAATTGTACATTAAATGTAATATTCTAAGAGGATGTGCTATTTTGCTTCTGAGTTTTGAGGCTAATAAGAAATAATTATTTGTGACATCTGTGTGTAACGTTTTCTCTAGCAAAAATGAAGCTGTTTAAAAGTAATCTCTTCTTCATAATCTTTTTTTTTTTAATACGTTAGCCTAAAAGTGACACTGAACTCCAACCATCTTTCCTTCCATTATTGCAGCTGTCTTTCAATAATCCTTAACTGTATTGGAAGGGACATCATTGGCTTGTATGAGAACCTATATAGAATGGAATATTCCATATTCTCATCACCATAGTGCCTCAGCACTTTCCAGTAGTGTGTTCACAAAATGGCACTTCATCTCAATATTTTGTATCAGTTATAGTTACAAGTACTTATTAAGATAACAATACTTCAGACCAATGAAAACATTTTTTTCAATTGCTTTACTTTGTGCATTTGACTGCTTTGTTTTCAGTCACTTTAACTGTGTTTGTGTTGGTGTACCCCTTCCGTGAGGTCTTCAAGAGGGTGCTCACCAATAACAGCAACAGCGAAGCTGAAACAGAAAAGGCAGCAGTGTGCCTGAGTATGAGACAACACAGTAATTAGGGAATATTGCTTACTTCTGGGGGAATTCTGTGCCAAAAAATACAAAATTCTGCGCATAATATTTTAAAATTCTGCATATCAAAATAACACAATATAATCACACCAGTTTCAATTACTTTGGTAATTTATTTCAAAAAAGTTGTCAGCAAGTATGTCTATAACAATACAGACAACAAAAAAGATTCAGGAAATGTTTTTTGACAAATAGATTCCTTACTAGGCATATTAATGCAGAACTTTGAATAATTCATTTAAACTACAATACAGAACCGTATTTCCTGCCCCTCTCAGAAGCAGTGTGAAGGCTTGGGGGAGTCAGGGGTAAAGGAGGAGTTGAGGGAGAGGGAAGGAGCCTGGGAGTGAACCTGGAGGGTTGTTGGGTGTGGGTGTGAGAAGTATGGAACAGGTTTCTTGAGTGGGCTGCGGAGGGATTGTTAGGGAGCCTCCCTCATGCAGACCCTGGCTGACCCCTAGCCTCTCCCATTCAGTCAGGCACATCTGCCCCTGTCCCCATGTGATCCTGCACCCTTATGTGTCCTTGTACCCTCTTCCCCCGTCCCATGTGTCCCTCCAACCCCACTCAGACACCCACTCCCCCCATTCCCATGTGGCCCTGCACCTCCATTCAGCCACCCCATGTGTCTCTCCACCCTGTCTCCATGTGTCCCTGCACCCCCTCAGCCAGTCCCATCCCCATGTGTCCCTGTGCCCCTACTCAGCCACCCCTTTCCCCCATGTGGCCCTGCACCCTTTCAGCCAGTCCTCTCTCTCTCTCCTTCCCACATGTGGCCCTGCAGCCCCTCCCCTGTCCCACTGTGGCTCTGTGCCTCCACTCCCAGTCTGCCCTTCCCCATTAGCAGTTATGAACCCCAGTCTGTGACCCCCCCCAGCTGCCCCTTGTGCCCCATTTTGTCTGTCCCTCCATATCTCCTTTCTCCTGAGCTGGCGCCACCGGCAGGGCACTGCCAGGAAGGCAGCCTCTTCTCTTCCTTATCTGGGAGCGGCTGCTCTGTTCTAGCACCACAGCAGCCCCTGGTGGGCAAAAGGCATAACTGCAGCAACTTTCGGGCAGAAGTTATTTTCTGTGGGGGGAAAAAATTATGCGCGCCACATGAATTATGTGCATGCGCAGTGGCTTAGAATTCCCCCGGAAATAATTGCTGCAATAGACAGAAGAGAAGGAATGGATCAGACTTAAAGCAATGATGTTGACATCTGGTTTGGAAATTCATATAGAGTGGAGGCTTGGGGGCAGTGTGGTATGGAGGGGTTGGAATAATAGAAACAATTTCCCAGTCCCTCCATGTCAGACAACCTTAATGACGGAGTGTTCCCTGTCTCCACGGCAACTGGGAGCAGACCAGATCTTTGCTCAGGACCTGGGCTAAGGTTCTCCCCTCAGGAAGATACCTCCAAGAAGCACACACTGCAGGCTCCAGGACTCCCTTTGTAGCAGAGATGTCACAGGATTTGTAAAAAAAATTAACTAAATGCTCTGTTTCTTCATTGGTTTACCAGTTTTGAGGATAAAAACCTCAAAATCTAGTCCCAACATTTTGTTGTTGTTGTTGGCTTTCTGAGGAGGGTTTGAAGGACAACACCTGTCCTCCCTTTCCCCCTCAGAAATGGGAGACAGAACGCCTCAGGAACCCAGCTCCCAGCTAGCATGTTGGCACGGTCCACAGTGAGACAGTTGAGTAGGCCACATGGAAGCTCCCTTCACTGAGATGAGGCCAGAATCAGTGGCATGGAACTGGGGATAATTTTTTTTTTCAAACTCCTCTCCCCCTTGCTCCTCTCTCCCCTCAGCTCTCTCCTAGGAATGAGGGTTGCATTTCCCACAGCTTTCAGAGCAAGCACGAAAGGTTCACTGGAGCCTCTTGAATCTTCGGGTAAGAGACACCCTTAGTAATCCCAAGGAAGAAATTCCTGTTCCCAGCCAGCGTGTAAGTAAGGTTCATGTAGAGATGGTTGAGAAGGCTGCAAAGCATCCCTCTTCCCACAAGCTGTTTTACCTGCAAGGGCTCAGCTGCCATGAAAGTGGGCAGCTCCTTGAACATTTGATACCAATGAGTATCACCAAATTCACAGCCGTGAAAAACGCTTCACGGACCGTGAAATCTGGTCTCACCCTATGCTCACCTTTCTTCTGCACTGCCTTCAGAGCTGGGCGGCTGGAGAGCGGTGGCTGCTGGCCAGGCACCCAGCTCTGAAGGCAGTGCCCTGCCAGCAGCAGCGCAGAAGTAAGGGTGGCAATGCCATACCATGCCACCCTTACTTCTGTACTGCTGCTGGCGGCGGCCCTTCCATCAGAGATGGGCTCCTGGCCAGCAGCCGCCACTCTCCAGCTGTCCAGCTAAGCTTCCCAGAGTTTAGCATGAACGGATATCTAACTTAACAGGTGCTTATGTTTTTAGAAAATGAAAAATCCAAAAAACCCTCAAACCCCGCAAAGTTTACTCCTGGGGGAATTCTGCGCCACTGTGCATGCGAAGAATTTATGTCCCCTGCAGATTTCTTTGCTTCCCTGCAGAAAAATGACTTTCTGATGGGGAAGCAAAGGGAAAGCACAAGAGCAGTCATGTTTTGGGTGCCCAGGGCTGCCAGCGGAGAGGTAAATCACTGTGGCACAGGGGGCGGGACTGGGGAAGACCTGACTGCTGGCTCCTACCCTGCACCGGGCTCATCTGCTAGTCCTGGTTGGGTTGGGGAGAACAGGACTTCCTCTTCCCCTGCACGGCATCTGGGGCCAGGTCAGACCCACCCTCCGATTTCTCCCCAGGCAGCAAGAAGCTCTGCAAACTCCCCACCCATCTCTCCTCAGCTGCAGGGGGAGGGATCACTGTATGGGGAGCTTCTCCCCCATCTGGCCAATCTCTGTGCATCCAGATCCCCTCATACCCAGATCCCCCCTGCAGAGCCCCACTTCCCCTGCACCTGGATGACCCCAACAAGCTACCCGCACCTGGATCCCCACTCCACCAAGCGCAACCAGCTGCACCTGGATCCCCACCCCAGTGAGCCCCACCCCCCCAGCATCTGGATCTCCCCACTGAATCCCCCCACACCCAGACTCCCCTGCCGAGATCTATCCCCCCCACACACCCAGACCCTGCACTGCTGAGCCCCAGCCACCTTCACCTGGACCCCCCTGCAGAGTCCCATTACCGTTGCACCCAGAACCCCCTAACAAGCCCCTGTGCATCCAGTTCACCTCCCGTACCCAGATTGCCCCACACAGAATCCTCTCAACCCACACCTGGATCCCCCCACACTAAGCCCCTCTACACTTGGATCCTGCCTTGCTGAGCCTGCCTGCCCACCCCTGGTGCAGTTGGCACAGAGGGGCAGGGCCCTGGGGTGTTTCTGGGGCAGGCTCGGTCCTTGCGCTGTGTCAGGGTTGGGTACAGCCTCACTGCTGAGCCATGTTCTTGGGGGGGGGGGGGGAGCTGCAGAATGATCTCCTACCTCTGTGCAACCAGTGGCCTGTACTCCCCAATACCATGCTGGAGCCTCCACATTTATTTGACAAATTAAAATTCTGCAAGTTTTAAGTATTGTGCACAGAATTTTTAATTTTTTGGCGCAGAATATCCTAGTGTAAAAATTGAATAGCAATTGTAATTGGTCTGTGTAATTGTTCTTGCCTTGTTTATGAAGGTGTGATTAAGGTGGAATGGAAATTCCCTATCAAGATTTGTAACTAAAAAGTAAAAGAACTTAATCTGCCTAAGGTGAAGCCTGCTGCAACCTCCTAAGTAAAGGGTATCATCATACCAGCTGAGGGAGCATTGCAAACCCACAGATGAGAATAAGGTTATTACTCAGACTAAACTTAGATATAGCAAGGTCAACACTGGGACTATTAGCTGCAGTCTGATTGTGCAGTTCTGTGTTCATTTGGGAGGCCATTGGGAGAGTAGATAACCCCCAAAAAACAAAACAAAACAAAACAAAACAAAAAAACCCATACATAAAATATACCTTAAACTAGATTTCTGTAGCAGCTTTTATGGAACTGATGCTTCCCCTGACTGTTGTTTGCTGCACATTCAGAACTTCCAAATGTGTGTTGGGGAGACAGCTATGGCTCCACTCAAAGAGATTGGAATTGCAGGCTAACGCTATTATCCTTCTAAATGTTTTGTTGGTAAGCTCTTTGGAGAGCATAGAGACAAAGAGGTAACTGAGGCTTTAGACAAGGGAATTGGTCCCTCCCTTGTTCCAGTGAGAGAATCTTCAATCTACCTCATCTCAGCAAGTGTTCCCTTTGAAGCTGCTGCTCTTGCAGGTTCCTGCACATTAGGAGGGGGCTTTTGCTATATAAGGCCACGATTTGTTGGAAAACAATCCAACTCCAAAAGCTGCTCTTGATTTTTGGGTTTCCTGAGTCTGGGAAGATTCCCCCTTGCAACATCCCTCACCCAGATTTCCTCTAAGGGGCATTTCAGGGTGGGCCCTCATCTGGGAGTGAACGACTCAGAAAAAGGATGCTTGAGATAATATTTATCATTTTCCCAAAGTAAATTAAAATAAACCGGCACTGTCTCATACTATGGACCATCAAGCTCACTCTTCCATTTCCAGCAGATGATTCTTCAGAAACATGGTATTTGTGTACAGCTGCTAAGAAGTTAAATGTTCAGCACTATTTAAAGGAGTAGCCTTGTTCATGTCCTGGACATAAGCCCCTACACTGTTCCTCAAAGTTCTGTACCAAGAAGGAAAGTCAGTGTTGGCCAGCTCACCAAGACACATGAAGATCCAAGGGAATGCCATCTAGATCAGTTAGCCTTTCAGTGCATTGCAGTCCAGTTTGGAAGTCTATTGATAGCACAATTTGCATCCCAGTCCAGTTGGAATATCAAGAGGTGCTATGTGAGAAAGAGAGACACCAAAGTGAAGGTTGTGGTCCCCTTATCTCAGAAGTGGGCTAAATGGCCTCCTTTATGCTCTCCCCTCTGCCCCGATAGTAAAGATGGTAAAGCAGATTGTGAAGGAGCAAGACCACAGTAATTGTAACTGCCTTCTCATTAACTCTCAGGCCTTGGTTTTCAGACCCAATTTAAACATAATGGGAACCTCCTCTCAAACTTCACACACACGCAATGGGGGGCTGATACTGAATCAAAATCCAGTGCTGCCTAACCCACCACCTGGAAAGGAATCAGTCATTCTTTCTGAGAAAGTGATAAACATCCTCCTAGCATCTTGGAGGAGATTCACAGATTATGTCTGTATATCACTTGAGGTTTAGATATTGATGTTACAAGAGGCACGCATCAGGGGAAAGTCTGCTAAAGCTAAGGATATTCTGGTGTTTTTACAAGATAGCCTGACCAGTGGACACGTGGACAAGTCAGTGACTTCAGGCATATTGCACTGTAAAGAAACCCATGAGAATCTCTCCTCACCAGCACATAACAGATGGCTGAGGACCACCATTCTTACCAGTCCTCAGTCAAAACACAGATTCCTTTCATGATCTTGAGCTGCATGCTACAAATCCTAATAAAACTGCCTTTCATCTTCACAGTTGGCAGGTCTCTTCTTCCTCTCCCTGAAAGTATTTTGCCTACTCGCCCCCTCCTGGTACGAAGGAGGTTTTGGAGCTTGGTGTGCTCTCAATGAAGTCTCAGTTATATGCTATATCAAACATGGTAGTTCTGTGAACTAACCACACCTCCGTCCCCAATGTAACCGCAATCTTCCTTATTTAATAGGAAGTGGTATTGTTATCCTGGATGAAGCCAAACATCCTAAGGAAGTAAAATTCATAAGTTAGAGGTGAACAAAGCCTACATAAGAATAAAGGTTTATATAGTGGAGGCATTTGGAGCCTGAGGTACAACTCCTCATTACCATGTACTACTCACTCTGTGGAAAAAGCAATGATTTTTTTTGAAAGATCACACACATCTTACGAGAAGGTCTATAAAGCTACTACAGGACCTTCCATCCACATTTTTTCAAACACTGTAGTCAACATACTCATCCTTGCTGAGGCAGCATTTGGTGGAAGGGTGTTACAGAACAGGGTTCCCCAGTAACTCTTATGTTCCTTTTCAATCCTACATGGGTAAATTGAACCCTTCCCCCTAGGGATGACTTACTGTTTTCTACATCCCACTGGGAAGATTATCTGACATGGAGGGAACTGAGAGAGGGAAAAGTCGGCCTTACCTGTGAATTTTCATTCTAGGACATTCCATGTTCTACAGTCTGACCCTTCCTTGGAGGGGATTGTATTATATCCAATTTTTTTCTGCCAAGGAGAGCCCTAGAATAGAAATTCACAGATAAGACAAGATTTTTCCCCGATTTGAGAGGATAAGGAGAAAGACTTGATTTCTTAGTATGGAAAGATTAGCTGGGTTGGAGAGGGGAAGGCTGGAACAAATCTGGTTGGGCACAGAGGACTCTGAATGAGTGAGATAGGTGGCATAAATTTTTCACTAAAAAGTACTAGAAAAGTATTAAGTAAAAAAGGGAGTTGTTAAATGAAGGGACATAAAAGAAGAAAACAGTTGTAGAGCTCATTTCTCCCTGGTGCAAGGGAAAAGTGGCTAGTAGGAAGCTGATTACAACTCTTGATTGTGCATTGGTCCAGCATCTGGCGCTGGCCCACTCCCATTATGTCCTGTACCTCCCCCGGCATGGCTTTAAGCCAGGGCTGGGGTCTGGCAAAGGATCCTCATCATCAAGGATTTACACACCAGCAGAAAGTTCCCCTTCACATGGGGAATTGTCCATAGGCCATTTACAGCCAGAATCTGGCCACTTTGCAAAGTAGCCAGACAATACTGAAGAATCTAAAATAGAGCACCTTTTATTGGCATGGCAAAGCATAGTGTATATCCAGGCAGATTATAAAGTACATACATAAAAAATGAGGCTCTGTACTCCTGATTCTTTTCTCTTATACCAGGTTTAGGCAGGAAATTCTGTTGACCCCAGTGGAGTTATTCCTGGTTTCTACTAGTCTGTGTGAAGATGAATCAGAACTTGTGAGCTTATCAGTAATGTAAAAAACTGAGACTTGAATATTTTGATGATATTCAACTTTATCTAATTAGATAGAGACCAACTGGTGCATTCTAAGGACATGGTACCCTGATTTTCACACCTCCAAAACACAGTGTAGAAAATGCCACTCAGCTGGGCAAACTAGCTGCCTTTTAAGGCCTTATCTGGACAAAAATGTAAAGGTACAGATGCTCCCCGGGTTACGCAAATCCAGTTTACGCAAATCCGCACTTACGGAAAAAGTTCCGTAAGCTTTTTTTTTTTTTCCCCTTATTGTCGGGTATACGTTCCTGACTTATGCAAAACTCAACTTAGGCAAGGTGTTCCGGAACGGAACGCTTGCGTAAGTCAGGGAGCGTCTGTACTACGTTGGATCACGTTAGTTAGCTTACTCTAAAACCTAAACTTCTAGTCAAGGCAAGTTAAAACTTAAACTCAACCCTTTTAGCATATGTTAAGTATAGCTTGCCATGTCTTGACTCGAGTTTTTGAGGGTTTTAATTAGACTTAGCTGACTAGCATGATCCAACATCACACCTTGAAATCCTAGTCTAGACAAAGACACAGTGTGGAGGAATCACCGTAATATTCCTCCCTTGACTCAACAGCGATTCTCTCCCCTCCATCCGTTCCTCTCAAAAAATTAACATGACATATACACAGTATTTGCAGTGTTAATTTAATTACTAGACATTGTGTGTGCTATTTATATCCATTGTGCGAATGAAGAGAAAATATAATGCCTTATTTTGTTTATATAAAGATTCTTTTAAACACTTCTGTCCATGATGTCTAGTTGTTGACAGTACACGTCAAATCTATATACTCATTTTACTTTTGTTTTTTCAGAAACTATGAAAATTTGATCAACATGCTGTTAAATTGTGTGAATCAAAGAAATCTGTAAGTTTGCCTTTCTCTGAACTTTTTTTTGTGCTAGTTTTTCTGAATTAAAAAAATGCACAGTAAAATAGATAGCTTAGATGACTGAAAATAACATATGCAGCCTTACCCGTACAGGACTGGTTAAAATGCAGTTTAGATCAGTAGTGATCAGAAAGTTGTACTGTCTGACATCTCATACATGAAACATATTTGGCCTTGGCCTACTTCTAATGGACAAGAATCAACATCAATTGGCATGGATATAGGGACAGAAGGGCCATTTGTAGGGATGTTCAACTCTCCCTCCCAATTGAACAGGGAAGTATCAGGTCAACATGAGGAATCCTGCATTGCTGTCATCCATCTGATGCCAGTATTATACGTGAATGTAGCCTTATAGTAATTAATAGTAGTTGTTTTCAATATCTCTGTCCATTCCTAACAATTTCTGAGTTCAATTATTTGTCTAGCATAAAGATGGCAATGAAGTTCAAGTACTTTTAAATTACTGTTAACCAGGTAATTTATTTTTAAAATACTACCAACTAAATAAAGATATTTGAGGTCTAATTCTCAGTTGCATTAAGGTAATTTTACACCAGTCTAACAGTGTAAAGAGCCTTTGCATGGATGTAGTTTGCACCAACTTTAAGGCCCATTTTCTCTCCCCAAGTGATGTAGAGGGGCCTTCTTTTAATAAGACTGAGGCCCGTATAGTGTGGTTGTAGAATAGAACATTAGTTTTATGGTGGTTAGATACACCTGCTTAACAGATGTTTTTTTGATTTTAGGTATATTTTTATAACCTTTTTTGGACAACAGTGTTACATGCAGCACTCCACTATTCATTGTATATGTTGTTTTTTAGCCCCTGGAAGTTTGAACACATAGGCATTGGCTTTCTGTCTCTCCTCCTGAGGGATGATAGGGTACTGCCTGTCCATGCCATAAGATTCTTTGTGCAGTGTCTCAACCACGATGCAATAGTGGTTCGCAAGGTAAAGATGGCAAATTGATTACAATTTCTCTTGCTTTTCCAATCCCTGATCAAATATTTGTTGTTGTTGTTTGTTATTTAGAGGCTCCAGTTAGGGAGCAGGGCCCTGTTTACACACACAAATGTCCATCCCCCAAATTGCATATGATCTTGGGAGTCCTATGACAATGGCAATTGATCTGAGGGCTTTTAGATGAGCAAAAATTTGCACTATTAATTTTGTTTATCCTGCTTGTCAGTGAGACTTGGAAACACTTTCAGCATTGTGGGGGGTTGGAGGGAAGAGGAAACTAGATGGCAGGCTCCGTGCTGTGGCATGCCATGCAAAAGAGGTTTAATTCTGTGTCTCATGCAGTGTTCCCTCTAATTTTTTCCCACGCATGTGCAGAATGAATTTTGTTATGTGGACCAGTATGGAGGTGATGTGTGACACATCACCTCCATATTGGTCCACATAACAAAATTCATGTGGCGGGGATGGGGCCCAGGGGTTCGGAGTGTGGGAGGGGGCCGAGGGCTGGGGCAGAGAGTTGGGGGGTGAGAGCTCTGGGGTGGGGCCGGGGATGAGGGGCTCAGGGCTGGGGCAGAGGGTTGGGGTGTGGGGAAGTGAGGGCTCCAGCTGGGGATGAGGGGTTTGAGATGCAGGAGGAGTCTCTGGGCAGGGGCAAAGGGTTGGGGTGTGGGGCAGGGGGAGTGAGGGCTCCGGCTGGGGGTGTGGGCTCTGGGGTGCAGGCTGCCCCAGGGCTATGGTAGGGAGAGAGGACTCCCTGCAGCTCTCTCTCCCCGGAGTAGCACCTGGGCTGGGGGGGAGAGGCGCCTCTCCCCTCTGCAGCAGCTCCAGGGCTGGGGCTGCGGGATAGGCGCATCTCCCCCGGCCCCGGCAGCTCCGGGGCTGGGGGAGAGTGTCTTCTCCCCGCCTCTCGCCGCCATGGCAGCTCCAGGGTTGGGGCTGGGGAAGGGGCGCCTCTCTCCACCGTGGCAGGTCCAGGAGCTGTGGGAGAGGCATCTCTCCCCGCTGCAGCCCTGAGCGCCTGCGCGGCGCTTAATGGGCTGGTGTGCGGCTGTGCAGCTTAGAGGGAATTTAGGTCTTGTGTTCTCTGTAATGAGGGGGCTGAGATGGCTGTGGAGGAAGTAATCTCATCTGCTGGTGTGACTAAGTGCCACATGATGATGTTGACTGACTTTAAAGGGAGTGCCATTCACCATTTACTTGGGAGAATGAGTGACTATGATGTGAATGACTAGACAAATCCTTGCACTGAAAATGTGAAATGGATGAATTAATCCTCATTCTCCTTTTTAGATGGCTATCTCAGCTGTTGCTGGCATCCTCAAGCAGTTGAAGAGAACCCACAAAAAGGTGTCCATCTGCCCTTATGAAGTCAGTAAGTGTTTAATAAGAGATTTCAGATCCTAAATTTATCCTGAAGCTTTCAGGAAATATATTTTCCCACCTACCTTACCAATAGAAAACACATGTTCTCTGTTATTGTGGTATAAACAAAATGGGTAACCTAACTAAAACATTTTTCACTTATCTTTAAAACAAAATGTATTCACATCTAACAAGTAGATGTGTACTTGTAGTTTATTCAGCTGGTTGTAGGGAGGATTGTGTATGCGTACACATTTTATATATAGACACAGGGCCTGATCCTTCTCCCTTTGAAGACAGTGGGAGCCTTGCAATTAACTTGAATGAGAACAAGATCACACTTGCATATACCATTAGGTGCCTCTGCTTTCTGTTCATTCCTTACTCCTTTTATCATCCAGATTATGATGAACACTATGTATAAACAAATATTAAATAACATTCTTTTTATATTATTTCTGTATTTGTCAGTGTGACAGATGACTTTTCTTGGTTCCATGGGTCCTATGAACCCAACATTCAGTTATTGTAAAGGTAAACATTTTAAACCTGAGTTCAGGAAGTTCTTTCCCTTTTTGTGCATGCATGCATTACAAATAGGAACAGGCAGAAAACTTCACCTGTCCCTTAAACAAGACCTCATAGGCTCGAGTGTTGTTTAAGTCATTTTCACTACAGGATTTCAGTGTGCCGTTTTGGCTCCTCTCAATGGTGCTTCATAGTACACCACACATGAAGGAAAAATCAAATCTCTTCTTCATTTAGTTAAAGTTGTAAATCTTGTGATTTAATAGTATCTTTGTAACAAATTTTCTTGGTTTAAAAAATTGATGTGCTAACAAGTTGACTCCCTACTTCAAACTACATGCTTATCCCTTTCTGTATTGCACCACCTGTGACCAAAACCTTCCCAAAAACAAGATATGGAAAATGAACTGGAAGCTGGAAGATAAATGTAAGCAGAACGGCTGGAGGATGAGCAGCAATCAAAGAAGTATTTGAAAGAAAATATGTTTGTCTTTTTTGAACTAAACACCCAAACAAGCTTTACAGATATTGGTCCTGTCTAGACTAGACTTCTTGGTTGTGTTGTAACTCTAGTTAACTGATATGATTGTAAGCACAAGTATGTGCTCCATGACTAAGGATAATCGATCATTTTTTTTTTTTTTTTATGTAGAAGTTCCAGACAGTCTGCAAGGGTACTCAGTACACACTACTAGCTGTTCAGTTTTATGGGCTCAGGATCATACCGGATGTCCTGTTGTTTTTGTATCTCAGAGGTAGCAACCCTATCCAGGACAACACTTGTTCCTAGCCATGAAGTGTCTATATTTGCATTTACAATTGTGTTAGCTAATTCCACTTAATTTCCAATCAGTTAGCTCTAGTTAGAACAGAACTAAAAACTCTAGTTTAGCAGGTCCTGTTTGTACAAAGGTATTGTTGTTAAACTTCTGTGGCAAATTTCATCTGGAGGAATGTTTACAAGTGACACACAAACTCTTGAAATGGCTCTCTCATGAAAAAGCTGACAGTAAATTATAAACGTGTGGGTATGTTAACAAGTATGGGCTTGTGAGCAAATCTGATATAACATTAATTCATCTTTAAAAATAGGTGGAGTCCCCAAGTCTTCCAGCATTCAGGCTGGTGACAGACCTGATAACCAGTGGCTGCATTTCGATAGTGAAAGTTTACCAAAGACTAAACAAGCTTGGGCGTCATGTTGTTTTGTGGAGAAAACACACTGGGGATACTATACCTGGCCTCAGTGAGTACTATTAAATTATGTGTATTGTGGGCAAAATTGTATAAGAAAAACAGAAAGTTTGACTAATACTGTTGAAGTTAAAGGGACACTATTAGATCAAAAATAATATTTTGAATTTTCTTAACTATAATTAAAACTGAAATTTTTTTTGCACTTCTCCTGGCGTGGACAATGAAAATAGTCTCCATTTCCATGTTTATTGCAAATCAGTTTCCAGCCAATTGTGATATGAGCTTTTGTGTGCTGCAAACATTGTGGGGAATATTTTTGTTTAACTATTTCTGTTGGAATTGCATCTCTTAGTCTTGGATTTTGTAAAAGCTTGTTTTACAGTCAATCATTACAAAAATATTGGGGGTCTAAATTTGCCCCAATAATGCCCTTTTTTAACACTAGGTTTGAGAGGTGTTTATGATTGTCATCAAATTAAGCTTATGTCACATGCTATGAAAGTATAGGAGAAGATTACTGAAAAGCGTGTACATGGAATGGTTGAAATGTGAAAGGGTCAGTATGGATTCATGCTGAGAAGGACACAATTAGTGACATATTTGCTCTATGAATGCTCATGGAGAAGTTCAGAGAAAAGAGACAGCAACTGGGTATGATCTTTGTGGACTTGAAGCAGGCATACATTCATCTGATTAGAGTAAAGTTTATGACAGAGGTGTGCCAGAAAGATATGTCCATCAACACCAGGATATGTATGATGGAATGATTACTCTAGTCAAAACTAAATGGGGCTACCGTAGAGAATTTCCAGTAAACATTGGCCTACACTGAGCGTCAGCATTGAGCCCCTTTTTATTTGCAGTTGTTACGGATGTGATGAGAATATACAAAGGGAACCACCTTGGAACATGATGTTTGCTGATGACTTGGTAATATGTGCGGAAGATTGTGAGACCTGGCAAGCCAGTTTTGAACAGTGACAGCATAGTTTTGAGCAGGCAGGGCTTAGTGCCAATGTCGGTAAGACTGAGGGTATCATGAATGAGGGAGAAAGACTCACCATAGAGGATATCGCAGGCAGAGAGATTAGAAGAGTGAAACAATTTAAATACCTAGGATTACTTGTTGTTGGCAATAGTGCCCTCAAGTGATGCCCAGCATTACACTAAAGCTGTAATGTGCAAATGGTGGAAGCTAACTCCAGTTCTCTGTGACAAAAAGATGCCGTTAAAGTGTATAAAACTGTATTTGACCTGTCTTAATGTACAGAAGAGAGACTTATCCAGTCACAAAAAAAGAAATCAATATGCTCTCCACCATGGAAATGAAGATGTCAGGATGGTCCAGTGGTTGGACACTTGATGATAGGGAACAGAATGAGGTTGTAAGAGGGCCTAATGTGGGTTGCTCCAACTGAAGACAAGTTTAGGAAGGCTATTATACATTGGTATAGGCATACCCAACAGAGACCAGAGTGTTATATCAGTAGGATGGCTCTTGCAGTGATTGTGGATGAAAGATGCCCAAAGGGGAGACCAAAGACGCTGGATATCAGCGGATGTCAAAGAGATCAGTCTGCACAACAGCTTGGTGTACAATCATGTGTTTTGGAAGAAGGCTATAAGTGTCACCAACCCCAAATAGTGGTGGCAAGAAAGAAGAAATTTGCTTTAGATTTTGGTGTTCTAGTCAACACATTTAATTTGATATCAGTATATAAAATGTAGAGAATTAACGTAATTGTTTTTTGTTCTTTCATTTATTTGGGAAGTATGCTAATATATATTTCCTCTAATATTTAGAAATATGGTAGTTTATGCTTCTGCTGAGCAACAACCAAAGCTTGGGAGGAGGAGAGAGGAGTTGTTAGAGGTAAGCATGCTAGGATTTTTTTTAAGCTCTTTTGAAAGTCTGGGTTGTTCTGTTTCAAGACTAGCACAGATTATTTGTGATTTAAGTCATCAGAGCACTGAACAGTCATCAAGATAAGGTTTGAAATAAGTTGATGGCCACATTGAATGGCTAATTACTAGGGCTGTCAATCATGGTTAATGCATGCAATTAACTCAAAACAAATTAATGTGTTAATCACACACCAGGGCGCCATGCTCGGGGGGGCGCTGCTGCCTGCCCTCTTCTCCTGCCGCCCTGCTCCACTGCTGCTCCCACCTCCTCCTTCCCTCCCCCATGGAGCTGCCACTGGCCAAGCTGCTCCAGACCGGGAACCTGCCTGCTGCACAGAGCAGAGGAGTGGGGAGTGGGCTGATGTCTGGGTGTCCCTGTGTACCCGTTTGCTGCTGATCTGGGGCCGGGGAACACGGGGAGCCTGGCTGCTGCTGCTGGCCTTAGGGGTGGGCAGGCTGGGCCACTGCCCAGGGCACCAGGGGCGCCTCTGGAGCAGGGGTGCCCCTCCTCCCCCCACTGCTCTGCTCTGCAGCCACCGCTGCTCCTACTCCCCACCCCCAAGATGCTTGGCACTGGGAGTCTGCTGTGCAGAGTGGGGAAGGGTGATGTTGGGGTGTCCCCATCTTCCTGCCCATGTACCCGGTCTCTGCTAAGCTGGGGTGGGGTGACAGGGAGCCTCTGGGTCAGGAGTGGGAGCTGCTGGCAGCTGCTGCTGTCTGAATAAGCGTTCAGGCTGGGGAGTGCTCTGCTTAAAAAGACATTGTGCTGAACACACTCACTTCCCCCAACACACACAAATTCTGTCTCTCACAGAATCCCTCAACACGCACACAAACTGTTTCTCTCACACACAGTTTCTTTCACCCACATACACATTCCCCCAACACACGCATACACTCTCTCTCTCTCTCTCTCTCACACACATGTTCACCCAACACACACACACACACACACGCTTTCCCCCCATATTTAAGTGATATTCTGTTATTGTTTAATAGTGAAATTAAAACTGCAATTAATCACGATTTATTTTAATCTCGCAATTAATTGTGATTAATATTTTTAATCGTTTGACCGCCCTACTAATTACCAATTTTACTGATTCTAGTTGATAGTGTCAGCAAGGAGGTGAGTATGGACACTGAACTTTCTACCCTAAAGGTGGCTCTTCCAGAACAGGATTGATGCATAATGGCAACATGGTGTGGGAAGGCCTGCTATTCCTGTTCTGTAGATAAATAGGATTTCTGCCTCAGACGCTATCAGTCCAGCCCTTTCACAATCATTACTTTTATCTGAAACTAAAGTTTCTTAGTCTATCATTATCATGCTAAATAAGCCTTACAATTTGTTTTTAATTCATGTAACCAAATATATATTTTTGCAGTTGTTGCGCCATCTCTAATCTTCCCCTTTTGAGAAAGGTTAGTGAGTCCTAGAGCTGCCTTGCAGTACCATCATCTTGATCCTTCCAGTCTGCTAGTTTTGGTGGTCGATCTCCTCCTGATATCGAGCAAAGATCAGATAATCTAAAAGTCAATCAGTTGCCTTTGATGCCTCTGCCACATTGTGGTGTTTGATGTACTTGCTGGTGTGGACTGGTGGAGTTCCCTTGGAATGCAGAGACTTGATTGAATTACTGATGACATTGTCGTTTTATTTAGATTTGTAATATTCTACCATAGATGGTGTTGGTGCCTATTTTTAAAAAAACAGTAGGGGCACCTAGAATTATGTAGGTGGGTTCACAGCAGTATATGCATTATGAAAAAAAATATTTCTGAGACGGTTTAATCCTTTCCAGTCAGGCATAGCCTGGATTTGTAGAGGCATATAAAATAGGAATATAGAATTTGACTTCCAGGTGTATGCAATATGTGGACACAATTTTAAACATGTGAGTAATCCCACTGACTTAATTTGGACTCACATGCTTAAAGGTAAGGGTATTCTCAAGTGCCTTACTGAATTGGAGCTTCTTTGAGGGGAAAGAATAAAAATGAGAAATGACTGAATGTGTGAAACCAAAATAAATTTTAAAAAATACTATGGAAAATTGCTATACAAGGGACCCAATTTTCAGATTAGTTGGGATACATTTTGCTTAAAAATGTGACCGTGTCAGTGCCTCATAGTTTCTCTAATAAGTGATTCATGAAATGATGATAAAGATTTTGAAGTGATCAGGAGAGTGGTCATGAGTACAGAGCTGGTGCTCCATAGTCAGTGCCATTGGAAATGGCTGCTTTGAAGGCATTATGTTAGTGGAAGGAAAGATGGCCCAACATCACTATAGGAGTAAAAGCCTCTTGGCACTAAGATGTTGACCTAATGCTTGTTTGGGGGAAATGGAGACTGCATGCATATTTTGGACTCCTGATTTGGCAAAAGTATAAAAAAAAAAATAAGAATAAGGACTTGGAAAGATTTTTTCCTCCCAAATGAGACTCTTATCATTGTGGTAGTTAAGCACCTTGAATTTAAACTAAGGCTTATCACTGTTTTCTTTTACAGGCAGAACAAATCATATATGATCACTTTTCCGATCCAAAATTTGTTGAGCAGTTAATAAAGTTTCTATCTCTAGAAGACAGAAAAGGAAAAGACAAATTTAATCCTCGCAGATTTTGCCTCTTCAAGGTAACTAGATTTTTATGGATAAGTTACTTCCCTTTTATAGATAATTATCAAATCAGTGTGAAAAGCATTGCATTCAATGACCCAGGTAATCACTGTTATTAAATGTTGAGAGAAGGTATGCCCTAAACACCACTATGACCAACCTCAGTATACTGTCTTCTGAATTCTCCAAATATATTTTTCCCTAATAGTGGTGATAGAGAGAGGGTATATACTTGGGGATAATTCTATTTTGAACATATGAGAAACATTACCTAACTATATACTTAAACTTTAAATTTGTTTCTCAATCTTCTATGTCTCTTATGGAAAAAATATTGTTAAGATCAATGGCTCCATGTCTAGTTGGCAGCCGGTATCAAGCGGAGTGCCCCAAGGGTTGGTCCTGGGGCTGGTTTTGTTCAATATCTTCATTAATGATCTGGAGGATCGCTTGGATTGCACCCTCAGCAAGTTTGCAGATGACACTAAACTGGGAGGAGTGGTAGATACGCTGGAGGGTAGGGATAGGATACAGAGGAACCTAGACAAATTAGAGGAATGGGCCAAAAGAAATCTGATGAGGTTCAACAAGGACAAGTGCAGAGTCCTGCGCTTAGGACGGAAGAATCCCATATACTGCTACAGACTAAGGACCGAATGGCTGGGTAGCAGTTCTGCAGAAAAGGACCTTGGGGTCACAGTGGACGAGAAGCTGGATACGAGTCAACAGTGTGCCCTTGTTGCCAAGAAGGCTAACTGCGTTTTGGGCTGTATAAGTAGGGGCATTGTCAGCAGATCGAGAGACGTGATCATTCCCCTCTATTCGGCATTGGTGAGGTCTCATCTGGAGTACTGCGTCCAATTTTGGGCCCCACACTATAAAAAGGGGGAAATTGGAAAGAGTCCAGCGGAGGGTAACAAAAATGATTAGGAGGCTGGAGCACATGACTTATGAGGAGAGGCTGAGGGAACTGGGATTGTTTAGTCTGCAGAAGAGAAGAATAAGGGGGGATTTGATAGCTGCTTTCAACTACCTGAAGGGGGTTCCAAAGAGGATGGATCTAGACTGTTCTCAGTGATAACAGATGACAGAACCAGGAGTAATGGTCTCAAGTTGCAGTGGGGGAGGTTTAGATTGGATATTAGGAAAAACTTTTTCACTAGGGGGGTGGTGAAGCACTGGAATGGGTTACCTAGGGATATGGTGGAATCTCCTTCCTTAGAGGTTTTTAAGGTCAGGCTTGACAAAGCCCTGGCTGGGATGATTTAGTTGGGGATTGGTCCTGCTTTGAGCAGAGGGTTGGACTAGATGACCTCCTGAGGTCCCTTCCAACCCTGATAGTCTATGATTCTATGACTAATAACACTATGTTAATATATATACATTTGGTTAAATAATTAAAAACTTGTGCAACTCAAAATGATGCATCATGTATGTGTACTATCCATATTTGTATATTGTATCTGCTACAGCAGTAGGTGGGTCCAAATTCTGAGGTGTTTGGGACAATAAATAGGAAAAGGAATATTCCATACAGAATTAACATTACTAGTTTTTCAGTGACAGTAGCAATACAAGCTGGTGCTCTTATTAGCCTGGGAATATTAATACAAATTGCATGCAATGTTAAAGGTTAAAAATATTTTAAGTGAAACATTTTTAAGTGTAATCTTGTTTAACAGGGCATATTCAGAAACTTTGATGATGCCTTCTTGCCAGTTCTAAAGCCCCACTTGGAACATCTGGTAGCAGACTCTCATGAAAGTACCCAACGATGTGTAGCTGAGATTATAGCTGGTCTGATAAGAGGCTCTAAACACTGGACATTTGAAAAGGTGTGTACGTAACATTTTTAAGTGATCTGCAAAAGTAAAGGAATCGGTTCCAGTTGTTTAATCAGCATGTGCTCATCAACTGAATGACCAGGTTGAAGGTCTTTCAGCATATTACTTAAGAACTAACTTTCACATCCTACCTTAAAAATGCATTTCTACTCTGAAAAGTGACTCTCTTCACATAGTATTGTGGAATCCCAAGTTTATTGGGTCTCAGTGATTTCCATAATTAAATGTGCTCAGTATGCAAGAAAAAATATTTTTTTTTTGTAACTTCCAGCCCTGTAAACTCAGTCTGAGATCTAAAAGTCAACATGTTCTTTCCATATAATGAATCATCAGCAGTAATGAAGATTCTGCAGGCCAGATTAAGTACTTCATTTACACCTATGCAACTACATAGTTTGCTGATTATACTCATTGACACTTGCACAAAACCATAGCCTTGAACTTTTCCATAAATATATACATTCATACATAGCTTTAGAGATTGCCATTGATGTGCAAGGTAGAATAAAATCCAGGTCGCTGAATCTTAGCTGTGTTGGTTCAGTAATACTAAAATAAGCACTGATTTATTTGTTGTTAAAATAAACAGAAATAACTCTGGATACACAGAGCAAACATGAATTAGAAGGTACCAGCTTCACTTTTTAGAGTAAACGACATTTTAAAATGTCAAAGAAAAATAATGTGCTGAATAGAGCTGGGTGATTTTGTCAGTTCAGCCAGAAAGTGGAAAAGTTGGGGGAAAATATTCAGTGTGGTTCTGAAAATAATTCAGAATTTGGAAAAGTCCATTTTGGGCCTGCAAACTTCATGGGTCAGAGGGTGTTCCTTTATAACCTATAGCCCAGTGGTTTGGGCACTGCCTGGGATGTGGGAGATCCAGGTTTGAATCCACTCTGGAGCAGGGATTTGAACTCAGATTCCACAAATGTCTCAGATGAGCATCCTAACAACCAAGCTATAGGTGTGTTGCTTTTATTCTCTATTGTTGAAGCTGTTACACTTTGTAGATGTGGATTCAAATCTTTTGTGCCTGATTCAGAGGAGGGAATTAAATCCACAACTCCTACCTCCTAGGTGACTGCCTTAATCATCAGGCTATAGAGTTGCTCTCTCTCTCTTCCCAGTGAATATTTAAGTGTTTCTACAAAGTGGAACAACTTCAATGGGAGAGATTAAGAACAACAGTCCCATAGCCTGGTGGTTAGGATGCTCAGGTAAGGTGGGGGCATTGAGGGGTCAGATCTTTGTTCCAGTCCCTGCTCCAGAATTAGGGGTTCAGACCTGGGTCTTCCACATCCCAGCCAAGTGCCCTGATCAGGGCCTGCATTACCTAAATCACACCCTTAGTGAGGCGGGGGAGTGGAGCTCGGCTGGGGGTGGAGTGGAAGTGCAGGTGGACCGGACCCGGCTGGAGGCAAAGCTGGGAGTGGAGCGGGGGATAGGGGTGGACCAGTGCTGGAGGCAGAGCTGGGAGTGGGTGAGGACGTGGAGTGGAAGTGCAGGCAGAGCAAGGGATGAGGGCAAAGCAGGGGTGCAGGTGGAGCGGGGGATGGCGGCAGACCAAAGCTGGGGGAGGAGCTGGGCTGGAGGCGGCCAGATTGGAGGTGCAGGGGTTGGGGGCAGAGCGAGGCTGGAGGTGGACCGTGGGCTGCGGCTGTGAGGATCAGAGTGGCAGGGGGCTGTTATTGTGACACTCTCTTGACAGCCACCCTACCAAGGCACCCTGAGCAGTCACCCTCGCTAAGGTCGGCCCTGTCCCTAACCACTGGGCTAAAGGTGTCAAAGGACAGACTCTCTCTTTGCTGAAAAACTTTTTCCCAGCTGAAATTGATCAGTCAAATTCACAGTCATAGGTCATCTGACATTTCATTTTTGTGTGAATAGGCTATTTTTCCAAAAAATTCATCTTGCTGTAGTGCTGAATGTATTTTTAGGTTTCCTAGAATTTGAATCTGCACTTCTGCAAGTTAACTTTAAACTTTTGTCTCACATCGAGAGTTAGGCCTTGTCTACACTACAAAGTTTTGTCGGCAAAAGCTGCCTTTTGCCTACAAAACAGGGGAGGCGTACACACTACAATGCTACTTTTGGCGGCAAAACAAAATCACCTCAATATAAAACCTTTTGCAGCAAAGTTAAAGCGATAAGATAAAGTGTCAGTGTAGACATTGCTGTTAGTTTTGTTGACAGAACTGGCTTTCCCCAGTATCCCACAATGCCTGCCGTGACTACTCTGCTCACTGTTTTGATCTCTGCTGTGCTGCAGGCATGCGCCTCTCCCCTTTCAAAGCTCCAGGAAATATTTAACAGCTGAGCGTGCTGCTCCACTTGGGGAACAAAGAGCAAATCATTGGAAAGCTCCTGTTCTGCCCTGCACTAGGAACACAGCGGCAGGCCGACTGCTGCTGCAGGGAGCAAGGTGGGGATGGGCTGGGGGAGGAGAGGACTGCTGTGCTCCTTTGATGTTCCCCAGGACATCTGAGGAGGCTGTGAGAGAACTGAGGGAATCACAGAACCATAGGCAGGCAGGCAGAGTGGGCTGCTTTGGGAAAGACTGTTGAGCAGAGCCGGGGGCTGACGTGGTGGGGTGTCCCCCTCCCTCAGGATAGGTTGGTCAGCCTGCTGTCTCCCTTGCCCCAGGCACACCACTCTCCTTTCCCTCACCTACGTACTTCAGTTGAAAAAGCAACTGACAGTCTACCAGGATGCCCCTGGAAGGGAACGATGGGATTGAGAAACCTGCACCCTGTGATGCTGAAACTGCCCCATGAGGCAATGCAACTCTTCCCAAAGCACCCTGTGGCCAGTTGCGTAGTGGGATAGCTACCACAGTGCACTGCCCTCTGTGTCAAAGCAAGAGCAGCTAGTGTGGATGCACTCTGCTGACACCAGGGGCTAGTGTGGACATGCAACAGCGGTTTTAATTAAAGCGGCATAACTTTTGCCAACGAAATTTTGTAATGTAGACAAGGCCATAAATGAATTTTAACATAATTAGCCATACATTGCTTATTACTGCATTAAAAAAAAATTAAGAGTACTGTGTTGCAAACACTGGAATAAAGTATCTGAGACGGGAGACTACAAAAGTGCCCTGTCATTTGTTGGGATTTTCCTTTGTGCTCCAAAACAATATGTAGAATATTGAGTCGTTATATCTTGAATCAACTGATCAATCTCTAGAAAGTGTACTAAACAAGTAAAACCTCTTGACATACACCCAGACCTCAAAACCATCTAGTAATAGAGAAAATGAGTCGTTAACAGTCTTGAAGTATTTAAGAAATTAAGAGATTGTTGAAAAGATAATTCAAGTCTCTTAATTCAGAAATGTTGTACTCAACAAAATATACATTCTAGATTTTGCTCCTTACATAGATGACTACATTTCAGAGTGCTTTGGGATGAAAGGCACCAAATAAATGTAAGATAATTTCATCCACAAGATAATGGAAGAAGATTTGCCTTGAAGGCTGATCTCATGGCAAATCACATTCTTGGGACTACTTGCTACAGTTTATATATGGCAGCTGGAAACATTAGGAATTATATCTCACAATTATAAGTCAGGAGATCTGGGTTCTATTGCTGCCTCTTGCACTGATGATTTCCAGGGATTAGCTGTATGACCTTGGGCAAGTGATTTGACTTCCTCAATTTCCTCATGGAAATAACACTTCCCTACCCTACATCAAAAATATTGTGAGGCTTAATTCACTAAAGTTTGGTGAGCACTTTGAGATCTTTGAACAGAATATATGTGGAAATGCAATGTATTGCTGCTGCTGTTTAGTTCCCTTCTATGGCACCTCATACAAACTGCTTCCCAAAACACTTTGCGGATCTGAATTTGGAGGTTTGGCTGAGCTTGTGAGGCTTTACACTTAATTTGGTGGCATATCTCTGTTTAGAGCAGTGATACTTAGGCTGAGGCACCTGAGCCATAAGTGGCTCTTTAATGGATCTCCTGCGGTTCTTTGCAGCACGTGATATTAAAACACTGTGTGATTTAATTATTAACCAATCTAAGTTGTTAACTAATTGGAATGCTATTGCTATGTTATTAACCACTTGTAGTTGATGAAATAATAATAGTTCGTCAGTCATTTTGCTGTGAGAATAATATTTATATATAAAAACTAAATAATTCCCCTGGCATACTGCTTAAATATTAATATATGGTACTATAGTAAATGAAACAGTGTATTCACACTACTGTGACTCTTTTGGGTAATGTTGATTGCTAATTTGGCTCCTGAACCACTGAGGTCTGAGTATCACTGGTTTTAGACAACTTTTGAGTGCCACATTCAATCAATTTTAAAATTTCAGGGAATATTCTATGTTGTGTAGTTGTAGCATGTTTGTCCCAGGATATCAGAGAGATAAGGTGGGTGAGGTAATATCTTTTATTGGACCAACTTCTGTTGATGAGAGCGACAAGCTTTTGAGGTCTGGGCCTGAAAAAGAGCTTTGTTTAGCTTGAAAGCTTGTCTCACTCACCCACACAAGTTGGTCCAATAAAAGATATTACCTCACTCAGGGAATAGTCTGGGCATCAATGGGCAGAACTGTATTGATTTTGGTGAAAATTGGAAAACCAGAAGGTGGAAATGGGGGAACACACAGAGCCTCTGTCATCTGGTTAGTAGACCCAGCAGTTTTAACCACCTGTGTAATTGTTACTCCTGGGGGAATTCTGCACCAAAAAATTGAAAATTCTGCACACAAGGTTTTAAAATTCTGCAAATTTAATTTGTCAAAATAAAGCTGTATAATCACCCCAGCTTCAATTATTTTAGTAATTTATTTCAAAATACCTGTCAGCAAGTATGTTTGTAACAATACAGACACACACAAAAGTTCCCCTAGAAATAGAGTTAAAGAAACCCCTACGACAACCCAGTTCCTGTTTCTCTGCCCCCTCCCCCACAGAGCCCAACCAGGGGGCCAGATACTCATCCCCCCTCCCCCAGAGCCCAGCCATGGGGCCCTCCCTGGCCCAGACACTCACATCCCCTACCCCCCCAGAGGCCAGCTGCGGGGGCCCCCAGCCCATAAACTCACACCTCCCCTCCAAAAGCGAAGCCACACCCCCCCCAGCCCAGATACTCACCCTCTGCCCTCCAGAGACCAGCTGCAGCCTCCCCCCCTACCTCTCCCCCAGCCCAGGCACTCACATCCCCTACCCCAGAGCCCAGCTGTGGGCCCCCTCCAGCCCAGACATTCTCATGTACCCCCTACTCCCCAGAGCCCAGGGATCCAGAGAGAGAGACAGCCTGATGCTGGGTCCTGGGTTAATACGGAGTTTCCTGCATGCCACCGCCTCCTTCCTTCAGGGCATGCTAAGTACTGCAGCTGCTGGGAATCCTCTGGCTCTCTTTCTGGCCCCTCCCGCTCCCCCGGCCTTGTCTTCTGTTTGCAAGTTGGGCTGTGCCAGGTCCAGCAGCCCCTAGTGGCGGCCAACATCTCTGCAGCCCATTTGGGGGTGGGGGGGTGAATCTGTGTGCACAACATTAATTTCTGCAAAATTCTACGTTGCGTAGTGGTGCAGAATTCTCCCAGGAGTAAATAATTGTCTATAGATCAAAGAACTGGTTGATGGCAGCCAATAACACCTTTCAGTGTAACAAAAACCCCATCTCAGCTCTGCCCATCTTCCCAATACAGTTTTAAAATGTAGACATCCTGAAAGAGAAAAGATGGAAGGGAGAGAAAAGAATAAGAATGGTGCAGAGAATGGAGTGAATGGGGATAACACAGAGCCCCTGGCACAGGAGGGAACGAGGGATTGGGGAACACACAGAACCTTTGGCATGGGAGGACATGGGGTGAGAATGGGGGGCACACAGAGACCCGGCATGGAGGATGGGGTGGGTGATTGCAGAAATAGAAGGGGATGGGAGAGTGGCACACAAGGAACGTGGGGAGAGACTCGATGAATGCAAGGAGTTCCCGGTGTGCGCAAAGCACTCAGCCTGCAGAAACAACAAAGTGTGCAATCCTGTAGTAGTATTGTACTTAAACTGAAATAACCCAAGAGGCCACATATGTGTGAACTTGGCTGAGCAGTAGTTCAGAGCACCCTGTAAATAAAGTAGAAAGAGATGTTGGCAGTTTGAATTGTTGCCTTTCCTGGTAATTTTTTTCAGGATTCTAATAATGTTGAGCTACTGTAAGAAGCAAATTTCTCTTTGAGGGGTTGGGAGTTATAGAAGTTAAGTAGGAACCATACATGGCAAAATCCATAATCTCACCTTTGCTTTTCTGTTGAGTAGGTAGAGAAACTTTGGAAGCTTTTGTGCCCACTACTTCGAACAGCTTTATCCAATATTACCGTGGAAACATATAATGATTGGGGAACATGTATAGCAACTTCCTGTGTAAGTTCTCCATATTTCTTAGCTTTGCTCATTATTCATGTTAAAATAAATTAAACACACACATTTTTGGTAATATGTAAACAAGAATTTTATGAAGAAAAATATTTAGATTTATTGTATTAGGATTAAATTCAGAGTAGTAAATACAACCTAAAAATTGCATTACATACTAATCATAGAATCATAGGATATCAGGGTTGGAAGGGACCTCAGGAGGTCATCTAGTCCAACCCCCTGCTCAAAGCAGGACCAATTCCCAACTAAATCATCCCAGACAGGGCTTTGTCAAGCCGGGCCTTAAAAACCTCCAAGGAAGGAGACTCCACCACTTCCCTAGGTAACGCATTCCAGTGCTTCACCACCCTCCTAGTGAAATAGTGTTTCCTAATATCCAACCTAGACCTCCCCCACTGCAACTTGAGACCAT
>NW_020664471.1:12059220-12139929 GCF_002925995.2 Terrapene triunguis
TTTTCCACATCCTTCTTGTAGTGTGGGGCCCAAAACTGGACACAGTATTCCAGATGAGGCCTCACCAATGTCAAATAAAGGGGAATGATCACGTTCCTCGATCTGCTGGCAATGCCCCTACTTATACAGCCCAAAATGCCGTTAGCCTTCTTGGCAACAAGAGCACACTGTTGACTCATATCCAGTTTCTCGTCCACTGTGACCCCTAGGTCCTTTTCTGCAGAACTGCTACCCAGCCATTTGGTCCCTAGTCTGTAGCAGTGCATGGGATTCTTCCGTCCTAAGTGCAGGACTCTGCACTTGTCCTTGTTGAACCTCATCAGGTTTTTTTTGGCCCAATCCTCTAATTTTGTCTAGGTCCCTCTGTATCCGATCCCTACCCTCTAGTGTATCTACCACGCCTCCCAGTTTAGTGTCATCTGCAAACTTGCTGAGAGTGCAGTCCACACCATCCTCCAGATCATTAATAAAGATATTAAACAAAACCGGCCCCGGGACCGACCCTTGGGGCACTCCGCTTGAAACTGGCTGCCAACTAGACATGGAGCCATTGATCACTACCCGTTGAGCCCGACGATCTAGCCAGCTTTCTATCCACCTTACAGTCCATTCATCCAGCCCATATTTCTTTAACTTGGCGGCAAGAATACTGTGGGAGACCGTATCAAAAGCTTTGATAAAGTCAAGGAATAACACATCCACTGCTTTCCCCTCATCCACAGAGCCAGTTATCTCATCATAGAAGGCAATTAGGTTAGTCAGGCATGACTTGCCCTTGGTGAATCCATGCTGACTGTTCCTGATCACTTTCCTCTCCTCTAAGTGCTTCAGAATTGATTCCTTGAGGACCTGCTCCATGATTTTTCCAGGGACTGAGGTGAGGCTGACTGGCCTGTAGTTCCCCGGATCCTCCTTCTTCCCTTTTTTGAAGATGGGCACTACATTAGCCTTTTTCCAGTCAACCTGGATCTCCCCCGATAGCCATGAGTTTTCAAAAATAATGGCTAATAGCTCTGCAATCTCATCCGCCAACTCCTTTAGCACCCTCGGATGCAGCGCATCCGGCCCCATGGACTTGTGCACGTCCAGTTTTTCTAAATAGTCCCGAACCACTTCTTTCTCCACAGAGGGCTGGTCACCTTCTCCCCATACTGTGCTGCTCAGTGCAGTAGTCTGGGAGCTGACCTTGTTCGTGAAGACAGAGGCAAAAAAATCATTGAGTACATTAGCTTTTTCCACATCCTCGGTCACTAGGTTGCCTCCCTCATTCAGTAAGGGGCCCACACTTTCCTTGACTTTCTTCTTGTTGCTAACATACCTGAAGAAACCCTTCTTGTTACTCTTAACATCTCTTGCTAGCTGCAACTCCAAGTGTGATTTGGCCTTCCTGATTTCACTCCTGCATGCCTGAGCAATATTTTTATACTCCTCCCTGGTCATTTGTCCAATCTTCCACTTCTTGTAAGCTTCTTTTTTGCGTTTAAGATCAGCAAGGATTTCACTGTTTAGCCAAGCTGGTCGCCTGCCATATTTACTATTCTTTCTACACATCGGGATGGTTTGTTCCTGCAACCGCAATAAGGATTCTTTAAAGTACAGCCAGCTGTCCTGGACCCCTTTGCCCTTCATGTTATTCTCCCAGGGGATCCTGCCCATCTGTTCCCTGAGGGAGTCAAAGTCTGCTTTTCTGAAGTCCAGGGTCCGTATTCTACTGCTCTCCTTTCTTCCTTGTGCCAGGATCCTGAACTCGACCATCTCATGGTCACTGCCTCCCAGGTTCCCATCCACTTTTGCTTCCCCTACTAATTCTTCCCTGTTTGTGAGCAGCAGGTCAAGAAAAGCTCTGCCCCTAGTTGGTTCCTCCAGCACTTGCACCAGGAAATTGTCCCCTACACTTTCCAAAAACTTCCTTTCACACCCCTCAGAAGGCTAGAAAGCCATTCCGTCACCCACCGCCTCCATCGAGGTCCTGGAGTGTCCCCCAGTCCAGCTTCTACAGGAAGAAGGATAGAAACAAAGGATTTCAATGGTGTCACCCTTCGTCTTCCCATTCCTCGCCCAACCTAGTTGTTCTAGAGCCCAAGGAAGCCAAAAACTGGTGTTTTTGAGGATGCACGCAAGGACAGAGCCCCAGTCACTCCCCAGAATCCACCCCCCTGCTCTTTTCTCAACTTCCTGCACCCCTTCCAGTCAGCCTGGTCGCGGCTGACCTCAGACCGTTGGGTGCTTGACATAATATCTTCAGGCTTAACCCTGCAGTTCGTGGCCAACTCTCCCTCCCACTCCCCTACCCTGTCCCTCTTTAGGGACTCGTTTCATGAGCAACTCCTCTTTCAGGAAGTTGAGAGCCTCCTACACCTGGAGATCCCTCCAGACATGAGGGGGAAAGGGTTCTTGTCCCGCTATTTCCTAATCCCAAAGTAAAAGGGGCCTCAGACCCATTCTGGACCTGCACTGCCTCAACAAGTCTCTCAAGAAGTTAGTTTTGCATGGTCTCGCTGTCCTCCATTATTCCCTCCCTGGATCCGGGAGACTGGACTTGAGGGACGCATATTTCCATTTTCCCCGGGGCACAGGCGTGTCCTCTATTTTGGGTTGGGCCACTAACATTTTCAATTCGCTGCCCTTCAGTTTCTGGTCAGCCCCGAGAGTGTTTGCAAAGTGCGTAGCACCAGTGACCGCCTACCTGAGGCGCTGAAGGGTGCAAATGTATCCGTACCTCAACAACTGGCTAGTAAAAAGCCGGTTCTGGAATCAGATGCGGTGGCATCTCGATCTGGTTTGCTCCACCTGTTGCAACCTGAGGCGGCTGAAAAATGAGAAAAAAATCGACCTTAATGCCTGTACAACGTGTAGAGTTCATTGGAGTGGTCCTCTACTCTACTCAGGCCAGAATCTTCCTCCCCAAAGCTCAGTTCCAAGCCATGGCGGACCTGATCTCGTGCATACAAGCCCACCCTCTCACCACCGCTCACACGTGCCTATGATAGTTGGGCCACATGGCAGCCTGCATTTACATGGTCCGGCATGCACGGCTCCGCCTTGGGCTCCTACCGGCATGGCTGGCGTTGGTCTCGTCCCCAACAGACACAGCATGCACTGTGTGGTCAGTGTCCTGGACTACGTACTGGTGTCATTCACATGGTGGTGGAATCCTGCATCAGTGTTAGAGAGGGTTCCCTTCGCGGCTCCGTCGCCATCGGTGACCCTTGTCTCCGATGCCTCGGACCTGGCGTGGGGAGCCCACCTGGGAGATCTCAACATGGAAGGTCGTTGGTCAAGTCATCAATGTCAGGATGCTCAGAGCGGTTCGCGTGGCCTGTCAAGCCTTCCTACCTCACATAAAAAGCAAGGTGGTCCAGGTCCTGACGGGACAATACAGCGGCTATGTTTTGTATCAACAAGCAAGGCAAGGCCAGGTCGTCTGCTCTTTGCCAGGAAGGCCTCAGGCTCTGGAACTACTGTGTACAACATGGCATCCATCACGCAGCGGCACACCTCCCCGGGGCCAGGAACTGCTTTGGCAGATCGCCTCAGCAGGACCTTCTCGTCTCACCACAAATGGTCCCTCCATCCGGAATTGGCCAGCTTCATCTTCCAGAGGTGGGGAACTCCCCAGGTGGATCTGTTTCATTCAGGCAGAACAGGAAATGCCACGCTTTCTGCTCAATTCTGAGAATTGACAGAGGCTCCCTGTCAGACAGTTTTCTGCTCCTGTGGTCCTCCTCTGTTGTACGCCTTCCCTCCGGTGCCACTGATTCAGAGTTCTCATGAAAATCAAGCAGGACAGGGTGAAGGTGATCCTCATAGCGCCAGCTTAGGTTCGGCATGCTGCTGGACTTCCTGGTGGCTGCTCTGTTACAGCTGCCGCTCAGGCCAGACCTGCTGTCCCAAAACCACAGCAGTCTTCTGCGTCCGAATCTGGTGACACTGCACCTGGCGGGGTGGCTGCTGCATGGTTAAATGCGGAGGAGCAGGAGTGCTCGGTCTCTGTCCAGCAGGTCCTGTTGGGCAACAGAAAGCCCTCCAGCAGAGCAACCTATCTAGAAGCGGTTCGCTTGTTGGACCTTGGATAAAGTTATTTGGCCCGAGCAGGCTTTGCTGCGGTTGATCCTGGACTACTTTCTGCATCTCAAGCTCCAAGGCCTGTCCCTTTCATCTGTCAAGGTCCACTTGGCCGCTATTTTGGCCTTCCGTCCGCTGCTCAAGGGTAGGTCAGTTTTTGCCCAGGACATGACTGCCAAGTTCCTCAAGGGCCTCAAGCGCCTCTACTCGCATGTCAGGGACCCCATTCCACCATGGGACCTGAATCTTGGCTCACGGGACCCCCCTTCGAGCCTCTGGCTTTCTGCTCTCTCCTCCTGTCCTGGATGGTTGCATTCCTAGTTACGATAACATCCTCCCACCAGGTCTCCAAGATTAGGGCTCTTACCTTGGAGCCACCCTATACGGTCTTCTACAAAGACAAGGTCCAGCTGTGGCCACACCTGGCTTTCCTGCCCAAGGTGGTCTCGCAATTGCATACGGGCCAGGACTTTTACTTACCTGTCTTTTTTCCAAAGTCGCATAAGTCGGAAGAGGAGCGTAGATTGCATTCCTGAGATGTTAGGAGGGTGCTAGCCTTCTACATTGAAAGGACCAAGCCATTCCGCAAGTCGACACAATTGTTTGTCACGGTGGCCGACAGGATGAAAGGTCATCCAGTGTCCACTCAAATTTCTTCTTGTATCACTGCCTGTATTCACTGCTGTTCTGATCACCTCCAAAAATCGTAACCACCCATTCAACCAGGGCGCAAGCCTCCTCGGCAGTTTTCCTAGCCCAAGTGCCTATCCAGGACAGCTGTAGGGCATTCAGACGGTCGTCTGTCCACATGTTCACATCCCATGGGACAATGCTGGCTTCGGTTGAGCAGTACTGCAAGTCACTAGACTGTGAACTCCAAGCCCACCTCCGAGGATACTGCATGTGAGTCACCTAGAATGGAAGCGACATGAGCAAGCACTCGAAAAATAAAAAACGGTTACCTACCTTTTCGTAACTGTTGTTCTTTGAGATGTATTGCTCACGTCCATTCCATTATCTGCTCTCCTGACCCTCTGTCGGAGTTGCCAGCAAGAAGGAACTGAGAGGGCGTAGGGTTGGCAGCATCTAAAATACCAACACATGAGCACAGCACTTAAGAGGGCACTACAGCTGATCCTACAGATACTGCTAAGGCAAAAATCTCAGACTGTGCACATGAACGCACACATACCTAGAATGGAATGAACATGAGCAACACATCTCGAAGAACAACAGTTACGAAAAGGTAGGTAACCTTTTTTTTCCTAGTGTAGACCAGACCTTATATCCAGTAAGATTTCTCTACACTAAATGTTAATAGTTTTTCATAACTAGATTACATCCTTTAAAATGTCATAGAAATTAAAATAACACCATTTTAAAATCACTGTAGTTTACCAAGCAATTTGTAATAAATATTTGTATTACTACACATGATTAGAATGCCATATATCTCTATGATCCTGATTTTATTTTTCTTGGATTGGACCCTAATTTTGAGAAAAGCAAAACACTGTCTTCACTTATGTAATAATACATACTTAGAAACCTAAAGAACATTTAATACAAATATTTAATTGTCTTTCTGTTTAAATGGCTTAAAGTAGAATCACCAAATTCCTCAGTATTCCAGTTACTGATCTGTAACTTTCTTTATCAGGAGAGCAGAGATCCTCGGAAACTGCACTGGTTATTTGAGCTGTTGTTGGAGTCTCCTTTGAGTGGTGAAGGAGGTTCATTTGTAGATGCATGGTAAAATGTTACTTTCAAACTGCTTTAGAGTTGATGGGTAAAGCATGAACAAATGTAAGAGATGTGGATAAAGTTCACTCAGAGTATATTGTGATTGGCCACTGCAAGGTGGAAGGGCACAAGAGTCTAATCCTATACTTGCACATCCTACACAAGAATCTGTCTTAGTTATAGTTCCTTGTGCATGCCCCTCCCCCTCCTATCCTTAGTTCCCCATGGGTACAGTAGGGCCCCGAGGGGGAAAACATTGCTTAAAGCACATCACTATGATTAATTGGATTCAGTTAGGACAGCAATTCTCAAACTATGGAGTGCATCTCTTGAATGTGTCAAGGGAGGTGCTAGCTGTGTGCTGCTTTTTTTTTAAAGAGCTCTGGCTGTCAGCCCCTGGTGACTGGGGCTCATGCAGAAGGGCCGTGCACACCCGGGAGGCAATGATAAAGAGGTCAGCCCTGGAGCGGCGGCAGCAGCAGCACAGAAGGGTGGCAATGGGACGCTAAGTCTGCTATTAACAGTGATTATTGACAAATATCACTTTTCACATTTCCTCCCTTAATTCTGCACTGCTGCACCCTTCTAAGTCTGCTGTGAAAAGTGATATTTGTCAATAGCACTTTTCACATTGCCATCCTTACTTCTGTGCTGCTGTTGGCACGTAGCTGCCTTCACAGCTGGGCATTTGACCAGCAGCCGCTGCTCTCCACTCTGCCTTCAGAGTTGGGTGGCAATATATGTAGTGGGGGTGGGAAGGAGCATAAATGACTACAGACACAAAGAAGGGGGGGCCAATTTAAATAAGTCTGAGAACCATTACTATTGTGGAACTATGGTATTGACATAACAGCAGTATTGTAATAGTTACTCTCATTTTCTGATTGAAAAGCTTTTATACTCTTGTGTATCTGTAGTTCATGGATTTATGTAAATCATTAAAAACAAGACCTGGAAAAAATAAGTTGCAGTTGTCAATACAGTAAAGCTAACTAAAGCCTTCATGTTCCAATTTCTAGCCGACTCTACGTGTTGCAAGGTGGCCTTGCACAGCAAGAATGGAGAGTACCAGAGCTGTTGCACAAGTTACTAAAGTACTTGGAACCTAAACTCACCCAGGTTTACAAAAATGTCAGAGAAAGAATAGGAAGGTTAGTGTTCTCTTCTGAAGAACTTTCTTTGTTCTGTTCATATGCATTGAATACTCAAGTATTATTTATTTTCTTTGGATGGTGACAGTCTTCCTAGGTATGTGAATATATGTGTGTACTATGAGAATACAAATAAATAATATCTTCCAAAAAACAATATACCCATAAATTGCTATTTAAAAGGCACTTTTTGTAAACATAAGGTGATGTCTTGATTCTCATCTTGTTATTTCATGTGACCTCTCATTTTCACACTGGAAGAGCTCTAAAGCTCTAGAAACAAATGAACTGTACCCAACCCCTGCCAGACCAAATGGGTAAAATTTTCAAAACCACCTAGGCTCCTAAGTGAAAGTCTATTAAATTGTAACAAATAAAACCTATAACTAATGAATAATGGGTCTCAGATGTGCTAGAGTGGGTTTTTCTAGAAATATTTATAGTCATAGAATAATCTAGAATCATAGCAATGTAGGGCTGGAAGGTACCTTGAGAGGTCATCTAGTCAGCTCCACATGGTGAAACAGAACCAAATACACAGTCCTAGACTATACATGACAGGTATTTGACGAACCTGTCCTTAGAAACCTCCAATCACAGGGATTCCACATCTTCCCCTTGGAAGCTTATTCCAGTGCTTAACTGTCCTTATGATTAGAAAGTTTTCCCAATATCTACTTAAAACTCCCGTGCTGCAGATTATGGTGATTATTTCTTTTCCTGCCTTCAATGGAGATGGAGAACAATTGATCACCATCCTTTTTAGAACAGCCCTTAACATATTTGAAGATTGTTATCAGGTTTCCCCTCAGTCTGTTTCTCAAGACTAAACATGCCCAGTTTTTTTTAACCATTTATTATTGTATGATTCATTTTGTATGTCTACACAGTTTGCAACCTTCAGGAAAGAGTTATAAGTAAACAGCATATCTTTTCATGTACAGTATGCAAAATAGCATGTTTGTCAGAAATAAGAAAAATAATTCTACTACAGGATATCAAGTTACCGACACGTCAAATAAGATTCCAAATGCCATAGATAGACATTGTCAAAGATGACAAATGTGAATTCATTAAAAGTAGAAGCCATAGCATTTTCCCCCCCTTGATTTTTCTCTCTCTCTCTCTCTCTCATATTAAGTGAAAACAGTTCTTAAGCCCTCAATTCATAGTTTTCCTCATGTTCTCACTGAGGTTTAGATGTGTGTGTATATATAGTGAAGCAGCTCAGTGTACTGAGGTTATTTGTCTTGGTGCATTGTACTCTTATGGTGTAATGCCTTAAATTGAGGCAAAGATCTGAATCACAATGATATTGCATTCTGTTTCAGATAGCATTTGGTTTTATTTATTTTATGTGGTCTACAGGAAGAAATTTTAAATTTCAGAAAAGTATTAAATTTCAACTAGTAAAATGCAGCAAATAGCCACTGAACACATTTAACTGGCTTCTTTGTTATTTATTTTTAGTGTTTTGACCTACATATTCATGATAGATGTTTCCTTGCCAAATACTGCTCCAACAAAGTCTCCTCATGTCCATGAGTTCACTACACGAATACTTGAAAAACTCAAACCTCTTATGGAAGTGGATGAAGAAATTCAGAACCATGTTATGGAAGAGAATGGAGTTGGTGAACAAGATGAGCGAACTCAGGGCATTAAACTCTTGAAAACCAGTGAGTTACTGAATTTAACTTGTGGAAACAGACAATATGTTTGGCTGCGCAGAATTATGATTGAGTGCTGCAAGTGGCTTACTTACAATGTATCTTTGTTACATTTGCTTTATACTAAAGAGGTGTCTGCACCTCTTGTAGATTGGACTGTGTTAATGTATAACTTAGTCCAAATTACATGACAATATCTTGAATAATAATTATTCTAATGAAAACTCACGGGCTCTAACGTAAGAACACAGGGCCAAACTTACTGTTGATGCAACTTCACTGACCTCAGTGGAAATCTGGTGGGATATGCCAGTAGTGAATTTGGCCCATACATTTGTCATTTTGCTTGATGACCTTGTTATTCAATAAGTATTTCTGTCTTTTTATAAACAGTCCTGAAGTGGTTGATGGCAAGTGCAGGTCGGTCCTTCTCCACAGCTGTCACAGAACAACTCCAACTCTTACCTTTGTTTTTCAAGGTACCCATTTTAATTACTGAGCTTTTTAGTCACACTTGGTTTAAAAACAGGTTATAAAAATAAATGAATAAAAAGCAATGTTACAATTGATTTTTTTTAAATGTTTTTTAAAATAGAAAACTATGCATATATATGGATGGCCAAATTCTGCCCTAACATCCTCCTTTGCTTATGTGTGAAACTTATGAACCATTGGTCTAGCCTTTTTCTGATACATCCTCCCATTCTTGCACATAGAAATATATGACTGATCTTATGGAGGAATCCTGAGCTGTTTCAAAATGCTGAGAGAGTGGCAGAGAGATGCAGATATTTTTCAGGTGTATGCTCTTACAATGAACAGGCAGAACTTGGCCAGAGTTTCTGAATGCGGAGACATTATGGCGACACTTGGTAAAGGAAGTAGTGCAAAAAGAACAGGAGTACTTGTGGCACCTTAGAGACTAACAAATTTATTTGAGTATAAGCTTTCGTGGGCTACAGCCCACTTCATCGGATGCATAGACTGGAACATACAGCAAGAAGATATTTATACATACAGAGAACATGAAAAGGTGGAAGTAGCCATACCAACTGTAAGAGGCCAATCAATTGAGATGAGCTATCATCAGCAGGAGAAAAAAAACTTTTGAAGTGATAATCAAGATGACCCATAGAAGGTGTGAGGATACGTAACATGGGGAAATAGATTCAATTAGCGTAATGACCCACAGCATTCCCAGTCTCTGTTCAAACCTAAGTGAATTGTATCTAATTTGCATATTAATTCAAGTTCAGCAGTCTCTCTTTGGAGTCTGTTTTTGAAGTTTTTTTGTTGCAAAATTGCCACCTTCAAGTCTGTCACTGAGTGGTTAGAGAGGTTGAAGTGTTCTCCCACTGGTTTTTGAATGTTATGATTCCTGATGTCAGATTTGTGTCCATTTATTCTTTTGCGTAGAGACTGTCCGGTTTGGCCAATGTATATGGCAGAGGGGCATTGCTGGCACATGATGGCATATATCACGTTGGTAGATGTGCAGGTGAACGAGCCCCTGATGGCGTGGCTGATGTGATTAGGTCCTATGATGGTAGTGCAGTGTCCAGCAGACCACTATTCAGTTTCATACTTCAGAAACTCTTTATGCAGTACAGAGTGTAGTCACTTAAACTGTTTTTTTCTGCCGTTACTCCAAGACCATAGTGTTAGCAGGTGTGAGAATCTTACTTTTTCAAAGATGGAATTATTCTGTAGGTCTTGGTGGGCTCCTGTAGTCCTTCTACCATCCATAAGTTGAGACAGCTCATTTCACCACCACTGCATAGAATGGGACAGCTAGCTTTTCACAGCAGTTGGCCTTTCGGCCTAAAATGTGAAGTTGATGTAAGGAACCTTATTTTCTTAGCAGGCTTTCTCTAGATTATACTGTCCAGCCTGTCTGTAATTCTCTGTAGTGAGTAGCTCTTATCCTGAATCATAAGAATACAGATTTGCAAACTGATTGCTTTCTCAGTTAAGTGTGGCTTGGTTTATTAATTGTTCCCTTTTCCCTCTTTCTTCTGCACATCCCCAAATCAAACAGAATTTTCTGTCCTAACTGTGGAGACATAAGTCACTGTGAATAGACACAAGTACCTTTAGACTTGGAATATCACTATCATCACGTTTTTTTCTCTCCAGTGGTGGAAACAGCCCCTATAGTTATAAGATCAAATTCAATTCATAGAAAACAGTTTCTTCACAAAAAGCAACAAAGCGTTACTTTTTCACAACTGTTAAGGCTATGAAAAAGAACAGCAAATTTCATTCAATTTAGAATTCACAAGGAATTCATCATTAATTCCAGCATACTGAATGTAAATTAGACAAAGAGTCTTTTTAAAAAATCCTGTCAAATTTACATTATGATCAAAGGCTACTGTAGTTCTACGGCAATGGAAAAAATTTGAAACTTTGCTTAAGCAAACTTTTTGTTACTTTAATCCTTGGTTACAAATTTTGTCAGTTTGTACCTTTTTTTAAAACCACATACTCTCGCTCACATTTCATTTAATCAACTGGGAGTTCAGGATCCCTTGTGTTCTATATCGGCCCATCATAAGAACTTAGCAAGGCAGAATAGCATCCATTTCAGTTTACAGTACAGGTTACCTTTAAGGGAAGAGTCATTCTTACTTTAATAATATGTCAGATCAGCTAGTTATCTAAAAACAGCATATGTCCCCAAAACACGCAAAAGGGTTACTGATACAAAAATATATTGCTAATATTTCCAGTTTAACTTTTCTTCTAACTCAATGCTAGCCCTGGAGTTCTTCGAGTAGTGTCCCTATGGGTTCTCCACTGTAGATGTGTCTGCGTCCCTGCACTGCTGTTCAGAGAACTTTGGTAGCAGTGTCTATTGGGCCAGCACATGTGCTGCCTCACCTCGTACTGTGCCACAAGGCTAGCCAGAGCTCAGGGTCTAACAGTCCTCCTTTCCTTCTCAACTGCCCTGGCTAGAGACAGAGCTTTAGCTGTCCATTTGTGGATCATTAACTCTTTTACAATTGATAACTTTTAGCTTCCTTTGAAGCCTCTTTTGTTTCTTTTCCTCCATCTACTGTTTATTTGGCCATTGCCTAAAAGAAGAAGAAGAAAAGACTTTGTTCTTTTGTCAACCCCCGTTGTCAGGGACCCCCCTGGATAAGGCTATGCCGAGCTCTCTGGGCTTAAAGAAGTGCCGCACTTACAGTGAGGCAGTCCCGGTTGCGGACAAGCACTCCCAGTGCATCTGTTGCCTCAGTGAGGGCCATATCCAACAAAAGCGTTCCCTCTGCCAGCAGCTCTGGCAGAGGTCCCACAAGGACAGAGAGCTTTGCCCAAAAATTATCTTTATGGAGGCAACTCTCTGACCCCTACCTTCCGGCAGGCGTGATTCTTCCCCTTAACCTTTGACTTTGAAAGATAATGGGGCAAAGAAACAGACTGGGGACTCCTCTCACAAGTCAAAAAAGAGAGTGGGACGTCCCCTCAGTGAGCCTAGGAATAGCTGAAAGCATTCGCCATATCGCTCAGTATCCTTGGCACCACCGGCACCAATACCACAATCGGGCACCCATGCCTCATGGTGACCATCATTATCCAGTACTGCTGACAGGCCCATGAACCGTTTGGGCACAGGCACCGAATCTTCGATACCGACAAGGGCAAACATCCTAGGAAGATGCTCCTGGTACGCAAGTCAACATTGGTACCACCAGCGACAACAACCCACACAGCACCAGGGAGACAGGTACAAATGAGGTCTCCATCTATACCGACATCAGGACGATAGGTTCCAGCAGAATTTCCCCAGGTCAGTGACCTGGGAATGATACAGACACCCAATTCTATGCCCCTCTGTACCAATGTCACAAGGCTGAGCCTTTGCTGAGCATGGGGCATATCCCCACAATCATGCCATGTCCCTCCACTGTCAAGTGAGGGGTTGGATAATTAGCCTGAGGAAGTTTCACAGTACTCCTCGCAAGCTCCATACGAGACCCACTATCAACAGGATCCAGGAATGTACCCACAGATGACACTACCACCATCTTGGTACGGCCACCAATGGGCACCTCCACCAGGCCCCATGCCACCAAAATGGCCATACTGGGCTCTTTGGGAAGCACAACTGCCTGCCTCATGAGCTTCAAGCATTGCCCAACAATCCTCCAGGCACGCTCCTTCGGCCACAGCTTCGAGGGCCTCAGAGCCTCGGGAAACACAGGAACGAGAAGGGGACACAGAGGAGAAGGTAACGCCTACAGCCATGTCCTCCTCTTTCCCAGACGAAGCGGTCATGCCTTCACCACTGTACATGGCAGACAACTTCCATCTGTTCCTGGAGCTGGCAAAAAGAGTAGCGGATACCCCCCACATACCACTGGAGGAGGTCAAAGACACCATCAGCTCATCAGTATCTTCCACTCTTCATCCTCCTTGAAGAGCGCCCTCCCAATCAATGAAGCCATTTTAGACCTGGCTAAAACTGTGTGGCAAACCCTGGCATCGGTAGCCCCGACTTGCAAAAGTGCGGACAAGAAATATGTCCTCACAAAGGAATCAGAGTTCTTTTTCTCCCACCTGCCACCCAATTCCATCATGATGGATGCCGTAATCTCTTGTGGCCGACAACATAATTCCAGGGCAATACCTTATGACAGGGACTGGAAGCTCCTCGATCTCTTTGGCAGGAAGGCGTATTCTTCTTCGAGTGCTTGCTCATGTCAATTTCATTCTAGGTGTGTGCGCGCCTACGTGCACAGTTGTTGGAGACTTTTGTCTTAGCGGTATCTGTAGAATTGGCTGTGGCGCCCTCTGGAGTGCCGTGCTCATGCATCGGTATATCAGGCGCCACCAGCCCTACGCCCTCTCAGTTCCTTCTTACCGCCCGTGGTGGTTGGTCAGAGCGCCTCTCTCCCTTGCCTCACAAATGGTCAGCAATTTCTTTACCTTTCCGACTTTGTGGGTTACAGCTGTAAATAGTTTTGTTTACTGTAGTTAGTTAGTAAGTAGCTGTTATGTACTATAGTTAGGAAGTCAAGGTCCCAGTAGGGACCTTGCCCAGGCGGGGCATGCCCTAGTCGCTGGGTTTTAAGCCCTGCGCTGACTGTAATAGGCCTATGCCTGTTAGTGACTCACATGGCAGCTGTCTGAAGTGCCTCGGGGAATCCCACGTAAAAGAAAAGTGTCGTATCTGTAAGAACTTTCATCCCAGGACACACAAAGAGCGTGACATTCGTTTGAGGGTCCTCCTCATGGAGGCTCCTCTCTTCCCAGCCTTGGAGCCACCCCAGTCAGATGAAACTCTCAGTACTTCGGCCTTGGTGCGTAGTGCACCCCCCCACACACACACACCAGGCTCTACCCGGCACCGCTTCCCTTCATCGGTGCCCAAAAAGAAGTCTAAAAAAGCAGGACCTGGCACCAAGCAAGAAGGACCAAGGGGCATTGGGTAAAGGGCCGTGTTCGGGCCGCCTGCCCATACCAGAGCCATGGGGACCTCATATCGCCCCCCCCCAAGAGATCCGCCACCAACTCTGGGGAGCACTAGGGGACCCAGACTTATGGCGGAGTCAACATCCTCCCAGTGCCCAGGTAGCAAAGGACTCTCCCAACACAGCCAGCACCAGAGGGGGCGATGGACCTGGCAAAGGCTCCCTTCGAGGGCAAGCCAGCCAGGAGAGCCTCCCGGAAGGCGAGTGAAGACCGCTGTTCTCCAGAGCCGCCCACTTTCAAGAGGGCTGAAAAGAAGTATTTTATCCCAGCGAATGGGTTCGAATACTTGTACACTCACCCGCCCTGGGGGTCATTGGTCATTTTTGCGGCCAATGCGAAAGACAAGTAAGGGCAATCTAGTTCCACCCCCAAAAATAAGGAGGCCAAGAGACTGGACCTTTTCGAGAGAAAAATATATTCAACGGCCAGTCTCGAGTTCAGAGTCACAAACCACTAAGCTCTTTTGGGGAGATATAGCTTTAATTTATCGGACTCCCTCCATAAGTTTAAGGACTCCATGCCCCAGGATGTGTCCCAAGAATTTGGGGCCCTTGTTGAGGAGGGTACAACAGCAGATCGGTGTTCCCCCCCAAATGGCATGGGATGCAGTCGATTTGGCGACCAGGGTGGTAACCTCAGCAGTGATCATGAGGCGCAGTTCCTGGCTTCGGACCCCTGCCCCGTCCCCATCGCTAACTCTGGTTTCCAACACCTCAGACCTGGGCTGGGGAGCCCACCTGGACAAGCTCAGTACACAAGGCCGCTGGTTGGGGGTCAACCGCTCCCTTCACATAAATGTCAGGGAGCTCAGAGCAGTTCGCTTGGCCTGTCAGGCTTTTCAGTCCCACTTACAAGGTAAGGTGGTTCAAGTCCTGACAGACAACACCGCCATGATGTTTTATATCAACAAGCACAGGAGAGCCAGGTCGTCAGCCCTTTGCCAGGAAGCCCTCTGGCTCTGGGACTTCTGTGTGCAGCATGCCATTCATCTTGTGGCAGCAAACCTCCCCCGTACCAGGAACATATTAGCAGATCACCTCAGCAGAGCCTTCTCATCTCGCCACGAATGGTCACTCCACCCCGAAATGGTCAGCAGGATCTTCCGAAAGTGGAGATTTCCCCAGGTGGATTTATTCACAACTCACCAGAACAGGAAATCCCACCTGTTCTGCTCATTTCAGGGGATCGACAGGGGCTCGGTGTTGGACGCCTTCTTACTCCCGTGGTTGGGGGCTCTGATGTACGCTTTCCCACAGAGTCCTCATGAAGATCAAGCAGGACAAGGCCAAAGTTATCCTGATAGCCCTGGCTTGGCCTCTCCAACACTGGTTCAGCATGCTGATGGATCTGTCGGTAATGACCCCGCTGCAGCTGCCCCTCTGGCTGGATCTCCTATTCCAGAATCACAGCAGGCTCCTGCACCCAAATCTAGCAGCGCTGTACCTAACAGCTTGGTTGCTGCATGGTTGAATGCTAAAGAGCAGGAGTGCTCGACCCGCGTCCAGCAGGGCCTACTGGATAGTAGAAAGCCCTCCACTAGAGCAACCTACCTGGCCAAATGGAAATGATTCACGTGCTGGGCCTAGGCCCAATGGTTAGGCCTGAACAGACCTCACTACAGGCAATCTTGGACTACCTTATGCATCTCAAGCTCCAGGGCTTATCCCTTTCATCAGTTAAGGTCCTCTTGGCCACCATATCAGCCTTTCACCCTCCATTCCAGGGCAGGTCGGTCTTCGCTCATAACATGACTGTCCATTTCTTGAAAGGTCTGGAGCAACTCTATCCTCAGGTCCAGAACTCCATCCCTTGGTGGGACCTGAATCTGGTGCCCATGGAGCTCATGAGAGCTCTCTTCAAGCCCTTGGCATCCTGTTCCCTTCTTCTACTCTCCTGGAAGGTGACATTCCTGGTGGCGATAACTTCTGCCCGAAGGGTCTCCGAGATTAGGGCACTTACCTCGGAGCAGCCCTATATGGTAATTTTCAAGGACAAGGTCCAGCTGCAGCCTCATCCGGCTTTCCTGCCCAAGGTGGCTTCACACGAGCCAGGACATATTTTTGCTAGTTTTCTTCACAAAGCCTCATAAATCTGAGGAGGAATATAGGTTGCACTCCCTGGACATCAGGAGAGCGCTATCTTTCTACATCGAAAGGACCAAACCGATTTTGCTATGTTCAGGCAAAAGTGCCTCCACAAGCGATTCTAATCACCGACTCATCTACAGCGCAAGCCTCGGCGACGGCCTTCCTGGCCCATTTGCCAATTCCAGATATCTACAAGGCCGCCACCTGGTTGTCCAGTCACAAGTTCACATCTCACTATGCGCTTACCCATCAAGCCCGAGATGACACCGACTTCGGTAGAGTAGTATTACAAATCGCACATCTGTGAACTCCAAGCCCACCTCCGAGGATACTGCTTGTGAGTCACCTGAAATGGAATCGATATGAGCAAGCACTCCAAGAAGAAAAAATGGTTACCCACTTTTTCGTAACTGTTGTTCTTTGAGATGTGTTGCTCATGTCCATTCCATTACCCGCCCTCCTGCCCCCTCTGTCAGAGTTGCCGGCAAGAGGGAACTAAGAGGGCGAAGGGCCATCAGCACCTGATATACTGACGCATGAGCGTGGCACTCCAGAGGGCACCACAGCTGACCCTACGAATACCACTCAGGCAAAAGTCTCCGACAGCTGTGACTGTGGGTGTGCACACATCTAGAATGGAATAGACATGAGCAACACATCTCGAAGGACAACAGTTACGAAAAGGTAGGTAACCGTTTTTTCCTCAGCCACTTTACAGTTTCATATTGCCAATTACCAGGCACTCATGGCAAAATACGATTACACAAATTACAATAAACTGAATGACTTTATTGATAAGTTGCCAGAGAGTCATCGGGAATCCTTCAAGGCAATCGTTCAGGAGTCACAACTGGTGGCAAAAACATCACTGCAGTTGGCCCTCAATGCTGCCGACATGGCAGCCAGATCCACGGCTGTGGTGATGAGACAGGTGTCATAGCTCCACTTATCGGTATTCCCGAAGGAGGTGCAGACCACAGTGGAGGACGTGAAGCTCTTCGCTGAGAGACCAACACCTCCCTCCACACCTTAAAGGATTCCAGGGCCACCCTCAGGTCGCTGAGACTCTGTATGCTGGGACAAAAGAGATCTTTTAGCCCCCAATCCCAACACAGACCTTATTCATCTCAATTCCCATCACAGCACCATTATGAGCCACAAAGAAAAAAGGGAAAATTCCCAAAACATAAGTCGTCTGGTCCACAATCTTCAACCCAGCCCCTGCCTCTCAGCACCACTTTTGATGGGCAGGTCGAGGCACCACAAGACCACTCCCCACTACTGTCTGTGACCATGCACCCATTTGGCCACCATTTGTCAGGGTTCCAAAGTGCCTGGAAACGCATAATGTTGAACAGATGGGTCCTAGAGATCGTCCAATCCAGGTACTCCATCCACTTCACCTTTCTACCCCCTCTACAACACTCTACCCTGTCACTCTTCAGGGACCCTTCTCATGAGAGTCTGCTGCAACAGGAGATAGATTGACTCCTCCAGTTAGGAGCTATAGAACCAGTTCCTCACATCTACAAGGCAAGGGGTTCTATTCTTGTTACTTCCTAATACCCCAAAGGGAGGGAGGTTGGAGACCCATACTGGACCTCAGAGCTCTCAACAAGTCTGTCAAAGCTCAGAAGTTCAAGATGGTCACCTTATCGACGATCATTCCATCTCTGGAACAGGGAGACTGGTTTTCAGGACTTCACCTACAGGACGTCTACTTTCACATTTCAATAGTACTGTCTCACAGACGATTTCTCAGATTCACTCTGGGATACCCCATTACCAATACAGAGTCCTCCCCTTCAGACTCTCATCGGTCCCTGTTTTCTAAGTTCTCTCAATGGTAGCCGCTCATGTATGTTCACAAGGGATAATGATATACCCTTACCTGGACGATTGTCTCCTCAGAGCCCGATCGCTCCAGGAGGCTCGTTGAGCCATCAACACCACTATACATTTGTTTACAGAACTGGGCTTTCAGATCAACACCCAGAAGTTGACCCTCACACCAGTGCAACACCTGGAATTCATGGGGATCGACCTGGATGCTCTACAGGCCAACCTTCCTACTTCAACACAGGTTCCTATCCCTGGTCTCACTCATAGACACAACTCAATGCAGTCCTCCAGTTCCAGCCAGACTCTGCCTCCAACTGTTGGGGCATATGGCAGTGGGCACGGTTGTGATACTGTATGCCAGACTCCACATGCAATGCCTCCAGCTATGGTTCAGTTCAGTTTACAGGCTGAACAAAGACAGTCTGGACAAGCCCCTGTCACTACCTACCATGATCAAAAACTCCTTGGACTGGTAGAAGAACCTAGCCAATGTATGCGAAGGAATCCCCGTCACACAGAGGTCACCATCATCGCTCCTTACCATCAATGCATCACTCAGCTAATGGTCACCTGTGGAGAGATCTCTACACATCTGTCACCTCAAACTGAGAGCGGTCAGGAATGCCTTCACCTATTTCCTCTCGCTGATAGCAGGATCACATACAAAGATCCTAATAGACAACATAGCCTGCATGTACTACATTTGCCAGGGAGGGGCCAGGTCTCCCTCCCTATGCACAGAAGCAATGAAATTATGGAATTTGTGCATCTCTCACAACATCACCTTGTCCACGGCTTCCCTCCTGGGCACACAGAACTCAATAGCGGACGACTTCAGTTGCAAATTCATGCACGATCACAAGTGGGAGATGCACCCATCAGTACTCAATCACTTTTTCACATGATGGGGTACACCATCCACAGAGCTTGAACAAGAAGTGGCCACACTACTGCTCAAGGACCAGCACTCTCTGGGTGATGCCCTTGTCCCCGGGACAAGGACCTTCTTTATGCCTTTCCTCTATTTCATCTACTGCCAAAGGGACTAAGCTCATGTTCCTGATTACTCCTACTTGGCTAAGACAGACCTGGTACCTTACCTAACACAGCTCACGATGTGCCTTCCAATCTCCCTTCCAAACATTTTACATCTCCTCTCGCAAAATAAAGGGTGTACCCTACATCTCTACTTTGGGATTCTCTGCCTCAAAGCATGGCTCCTGCATGGTTCCAGCATCTAGAAAGTTGATGCTCAAAGGAAGTACAAGAGGTTCTAATACACAGTAGAAAGTCCTCCACATGACCCTTAAAGTCAGTATTGTCCCTAAGCTTTCTTAGGGTCCATCTAGCAGCTGTCACAGCTTTTCAACAACCCATAGAAGGGTACCCAATTGCACCCAACCACTAAAAGGTTCCTTAAGGGTATAATAATCTTCTTCCCTCAATCTCGATTCCTACCCCCTCTTGGGACCTAAACCTGGTACTGAAAGGGCTGACTAGGCCCCCCTTTGAACCCATAGCCACTGTGACGTTGCACTCCATATGATTTTATGAAAATATGCTAATGTGTGTGAATATAATGTAACTAGAATAGACTTCATGCAAAAAGTCTCTTGTGAGGTATCCATTACAAAGCTTATAATCTGCTGAATGTTATCATCCTATTTGTATAAATGTATCATTCTTGTATCTGAAACTACAAATATGAAATATAACTCTGAGGTCCTATTGTAATTATGCAAAGTGTGGGCCATTAATGGTGGTTTGGAATCTTGATGGCTCCTATCAACTAGGACAATTGGTTGTAAATGGCTCTGTTTACTTGCAAGCCTTCCTGTGAGTCAGGCCAGGAGCAATGAAGGCTTGGGATCTCTCAGGACATGTGACCATGTCACCTGGTACTGGAATCCATCTTAAAGCTGGTGCTTTTCCATTTAGAAGGAGGGGTGGGGACCGAGAGAGACAAAAGATTCCCGACTTGTGCCAAAGCTATATAAAGGGGTGGAACACAACAAAGGAGGTTCAAGTCATGAGAAATTCCCTAGTTACCACCTGAGCTGGAGCTAACAAGAACTGTACCGGGGAAAGGATTGGGCCCAGACTAGGAAGGAGTCCAGTCTGTTAAAGAAGCTTATTGGAACATCTCTGAGGGTGAGATTTTATCTGTAATCAGTTTTTTAATGTATTAGGCTTAGACTTACATGTTTCGTTTTATTTTGCTTGGTAACTTACTTTGTTCTGTCTGTATTACTTGGAACCACTTAAATCCTACTTTTTATGCTTAATAAAATCACTTTTGCTTATTAATTAACCCAGAGTAAGTAATTAATACCTGGGGGAGCAAACAGCTGTGCATATCTCGCTATCAGTGTTATAGAGGGCGGACAATTTGAGTTTACGCTGTATAAGCTTTATACACAGTAAAACAGATTCATTTGGGGTTTGGATCCCATTGGGAGCTGGGGGTCCGGGTGCTGGAGACAGGAGCACTTCTTAAGCTGTTTTCAATTAAGTCTGCACCTTTGGGGCGTGTGGTTCAGACCCTGGGTCTGTGTTGGAGCAGACTGGCGTGTCTGGCTCAACAAGGCAGGGTTCTGGAGGCCCAAACTGGCAGAGAAAATGGGCTCAGAGGTAGTCTCAGCATATCAGGTGACAGTCCCAAGGGGGTTTCTGTGATCGAACCCGTCACAGCCACCTGTTCGCTAATGTACCTATCAGTGAAAACAGCCTTCCTGATAGCAGTTACCTCAATTAGAAGAATAAGGGAGATAGCAGCTTTGATGGCGCATCCCCCCTACACAGTATTCTTTCCAGACAAGGTTACACTCAGGCCACATCCAAAATTCATCCCTAAGGTAACCTCCCCTTTTCACATGAATCAGTCAATCCACCTTACAATCGTCTACTGCAAGCCTCACCAAGACAATAAGGGAGGCTATACTACATACCTTAGATGTTAGGAGAGCTCTAGCATTCTACAAAGCCTTCAGGAAATCCCCATGACTTTTCCTCTCTGTGGTGGAAAGATCCAAGAGCTCAACAGGATCAGCCCAAAGACTCTGTAAGTGGGTCTCGAATTGCATCAGACAGTGCTACCAAATTCGTAATGTGACTGACACACACACACTCACTCACTCACTTGATCCGGACATATTCCACAAGATCGATCTCCTCATTTGTTGCTTTTTTCAAGGATGTCCCTGTCTCAGAAATCTGCAGAGCGGAGACATGGACGTCAGGCCACACCTTGCAGAACACTATGCAATCACTTTGGATTCTGCCTCTGATGCCATGTTTGGCTCCACAGTACTTGTCATCTCTAACTGACCCCACTCTGAAGTCCCAGCCCTCGAAAAGGGGTACTGCTCAGGAGTCACCTGCACTGGAGCACCCATAGGGACACTACTTGAAGAAGTTACTCACCTGGTGCAATAATGATGGTTCTTTGAAGATGTGTGTCCCTATGGGTGCTCCACAACCCGCCCTTCTCCCCTCTGCTTCGGAGTTCTCGTTATGACTCCATGGTAAAGAAGGAACTGAGGACAGTTACCCCCCACATGCTGGCTAGCTCGTGGCGCAGCACACCCAATGGATACTGCAACCAAAGTTCTCCAATCAGCAATGCAGGGACACAGACACACCTACAGTGGAGCACCCATAAGGACACACATCTCGAAGAATCATCGTTACTGCGTAAGATGAATAACTTCTTCTGTGTCAGAGATCTTCAGTGAAAGATATCCTCCACATGTAAGAACAACCTTTAAAACATTGTCATCTTTTCTCAATCAAATGAATTATTAGTGCATCTGTTGTTTAGCCAATGGTACTGCAACCAGCAGTTTTCAAATTCAGCCATTATTTTCATTCCAAACCTTGTACAAAGGAAAAGGAGAGAGCCTCTGAGGGAAACAGCCTGGTATCTGAGGAGTTTGAGTTCCCAGAGGTGGGAGTAGGACATGTTGAACCTCTCAGCAGACAGCCTAAAAGGGAAAACCACACACACTGGGTGACCCAGACTGAGAGAGTTCTGTAGTCTCAGGTCCATTTTTCCTCATCTTTCCTCTATCAACCCGCCAAGGACTTCTCTACTGCTGGAGACAGGAACAGCTGACCTCTGTGGGCTAGCAAACCCTTCTTATACCGGTGGTGACCTGAACAAAAAGTTCTTGTGTGATTATCTACTGGCAGGGCGGAATTATACCCAAGTGTCTGGACTGGCTTAGAGGATATGAAAGAGAAACTTAGTTGGGTATGGAAAACTCTCTGTTAAACAGCCATCTACTTTATATCCTTCCTTGGAATGTTAAAAACATTTTTTCAAACTTTTGCCTAACACCTTAAAGACACTTATTTACCTTACTTAACAAATTTAGACCACTTGAGCATTTATAGGTAGATAAATTGTACATGTTAAAATATAGAAATTTTAAACTTTCTAGACACACACTGAAGTAAATAGGACCCTTGATGACTGACCCAGTTTTAATCTTTACTACTGAGTTATTAAAACAAATATTTTCCCCCTTGGATAACATATTAATTTAATGCAAAGAAGTTTTAATCTTTTTTCTTTTTCTTTCAGGATTTTTTTTTTTTTAGCAACAAATATTTAATTCTTCCTGTTTTCTTCTTATTTTGTAGATTGCACCAGTAGAAAATGACAATAGCTATGATGAACTCAAAAGAGATGCTAAGATGTGTTTATCACTAATGTCTCAGGGATTGCTATATCCTCAACAAGTGCCTTTGGTACTCCAGGTGCTAAAACAAGTGAGTCTGATCTACATTGTTTAAATGAATGCACATCACTTTAAAACCTGTTGCGCTTGTTATTCATACAAGGTAACTTGAGTTAACAATTATGAAACAAAGTATTTCTTATTTCCTGACAGTGCTACATGTACAAAGGTCTTCTGCGGTTTTTGAAATGATTTGTTGCTTATATTCTTTGAGTCTGTATAGTGATACTGTTGCCAGTATAACTACTTTATTCGTTCATTTCTATATTGAAGTGGCATACATATCACCAAAATCATGATGAATGTTTAAGTACTTAGTTAAACTCTTGATTGCAGTACAGTAATTTGCTGTACACCAGCCAAAAAGGCAGAACTAATGAGACTGCTGACTGCTTTTGCTTTGTAATAAATTCCGTGTTAGTGTTTGGTCATCAGGAACAATAATCTGGAACAGAATTAACTTTGTAAATTGGCTTTTGTATCAGCTTCCTTGTTTGTTTGTTTGTTTGTTTTTTGCCAAGCAGAAATACATACTAATAAAGCATTGAACTCTTTATAAAGAAAGGATTGTTTGTTCACTAAAAATTATACCCAGTGTTTGAAAGTATAGTTGTCTTAAGCAGAAAAATATGAAATTTACATTTAGGTTCCTATGAGTATAAATCCTGTAAGGGGAAAACACATGAATGTTATGAATGTTTCACATTTTGTTTTTAACAGAATACTATCACAAAAAAGCTCTGTTCCCAGTTTTATTTTTTTTACTTGTCAAATATTTGACCCAGATGGGGTGTAAAATTTATTTTAAGAAATAAAAATAAGTAAGGGTTTAGTAATAAGTCGACTTAAAATAAAAATGTCACTTTGAAAGGGACATAGTTAAGGCTAAGATTTAGTCATGGGTATTTTTAGTAAAAGTCATGGACTGGTCACGGGCAATAAACAAAAATTCACGGCCCCGTGACGTGTCCATGACTTGTACTATATACCCCTGACTTAATCTTGGGGGACTCTGGGGGCACTGCTGGTGCTGGGGGAGGGCTCTGGGGACCTCTGTGGCAGACTCGCAGCCTTAGACGTCATCAACTGGAAATCTGTTCTATCTCAAAAACAAGTTGAAATGTAGTTTCAGAATGCAGCATGTTCTCTTGGGTCCCCCTCCTATTTTTTGTGGTTTTACAATGGTATTTTTCTGCTAAAATGTATGTCTGTCCCACTTATAACTTTGTGAAAGACCCACATAAATGAAAACGAAAACAGACTATACAGAGAAATGGAGAAACTGATTGTATACAAAGTGCTATCAAATGCACAAAGTAAAAAAAACTGAGCAAATAGATTTTTTTCCTTGAATCTTTCAACCTTCATCTACTCTAGAAAAATCACCCATTGCTGAAAATGGGTGTCAGCAATGGATGCAGTCAAAGTGGTGGTACTAGTTCAACTTTCACCCATTGCTTACATCTTTTATCAGTAACAAGCATTTTTTTCATAGTTAAAGTCCACTATACAGACAATTGCAATGCAAAGTTGAGCATAACTAACCTTTTTGGCCACTTAGAAAAGGCTGGTATCTGAGGTCATGAATAAATCAGAAGGAGTGATCTATTTAGTTTCTCAGTTATATATCCAGTACTACAAATATTAAGTATTTAGATGCTTTTGAAATTTAGCCTAAAAGAACATAAACAAAACAAAGCTAACTGTAAGGAGGGAAACAACTTTTATGAGTAACTTGCTACAGTAGCACAAAAGGTTTAAGTAATGGTATATGACAATATTTAGAGTAAATCAAATGGCTTGCCTACATGCCCTTGTTTTTAATTCTAACTGTTTAATCTTTGTTGCTTTACAGACAGCAAGAAGCAGTTCTTGGCATGCTAAGTACACAATACTGACCTACCTCCAAACTATGGTATTTTATAACCTCTTTATCTTCCTCAACAATGAAGAAGCAGTCAATGACATAAGATGGTTGGTTATAAAACTTTTAGAAGATGAACAGCTTGAGGTAAAATGAAGTTATACCTGTTCCCATGTATTTTGACTTTCAGTGAAAGACATTGAATGTGAATAAAAGAAGCAGAACTGAATTTTTTTATATTTATCTTTATATATCTAGTTTCTTGCCTCTTACTGTGTAACTTCATACAAAGAATAGAAAGTTTTCCATATTTAGCAGTACTAGAAAATGCATTTGTTTAGTTTCTTGAATATATATTACAAGTCTATACAAGTTAGCATTTTTATTCTATATAAAATTCTACTTTCAACAGGAAAACAAAATTATTCCAGAAGGCTTTTCATTAGCAATAATAAAATGGCACAAGCCTCACAATGATTTCTGTCCTGTTTTAAATACAATTGGAACAGAGATAGTATCATTACAGTACTAAGGACATCATGGGTATGAGTAGAAAACCCAGCCTTCACATTTAAAATGCATTTCTACTCTAAAATCTGAGTATGTAAAAATAACACTTTCTTACTCAGCAGGTGGTTCCTGTGTGTAGTGTCAGGGGGTAGCCGTGTTAGTCTGTATCCACAAAAACAACAAGGAGTCCGGTGGCACCTTAAAGACTAAGATTTATTTGGGCATAAGCTTTCGTGCATCTGAAGAAGTGAGGCTTTTTACCTACGAAAGCTTATGCCCAAATAAATCTGTTAGTCTTTAAGGTGCCACTGGACTCCTTGATGTACCTGTGTGTATTCATTCACATCAGCTGATTATAGTGACAAAAGTAAGTTTTTACTACATTTGACTTAAGTTGGCAATCCTGGCTCTGCAGTATTATGAGCAAGTGAACTGGACTCTGTCTAGGCTCATACATCAGAAGTAAGTTCCTGTTGCAGAACCAAATTCTGCCCTCAGTTCTGAATGTCTTCAGTAGAGTAGCACAGATATAATTTGAAGACAATGGAGTTGCACACATCTGAGGGCAGAATTTGTCTTGCAGAACTGTTATTACTGATGTGATGCATGAGTAATTTAAAAAACAAAAAACCCAAGCCTGACTCAGATTCTAGGTTGAGTCTGCAGGACTGACCGTTAGAAAAAACAATTTTTACTTTTAAATGGAAGCCACTGAAATATAGAAACATAACTTCACAATGGCCTTTTTATAAAGTTTATTTTCAGAGTAGAAATACACTTTAAATATCTTCCATTTATCACCACTATTGAAGTAATTTTTAGTTTTGTGTCTTTGAGAGATTATCAGTGTTACTAGGATTTTCCAGAAGTATAGTCGGACTGAGGCCATGTCTACACTTCAAAGTTAAGTTGACATTGAGCCTCTGATGTAAGCAAGTTGATCTTGCGTGTCAGCACTACGCTCATTGTGTCGGTGGAGTGCATCCTCACTAGCAGGGTTTGTATCAACGCACGGAGCGCTGCACTGTGGGTAGCTATCCAACAGTGCACATAGCTAAGTGGAATTTTGGGTTGGGCTTGCAATGCCTCATGATACCAAAACATTGGCGCAGTTGGTTATGGGAACAATGGCATTAGCCTCCCATGATGCACTTACGTCCCTCCCTGAAATCAGCGGCAAACAAACCAAACCTTTTTCGCAAGCCTGGGTTACCCGCGCGGATGCCATAGCACGATAAGCATAGACCCTGCTCAGTTGTACGCTGTTGTTGTGAGCATTACAAACACCTTGCGCCTTATCATGCAGTATTTACATAGCCGATATAGGAGCCGCCACGCGGAGCAGTGTGATGCCACGCAACCAGCCCTGCTGGAAGACATAGAGCGGAGCAATTCACAGTTGCTGGTGACAGTCACGCAACACCTTGATAGGGTTGAGTGCCATTTCTGGACCCAGGAAACAAGCACTGACTGGTGGGGCTGCATTGTTCTGCAGCTATGGGAAGACGAGCAGTGGCTGCAGAACTTTCGATTGTGTAAGGCCACGTTCCAGGAACTGTGTGAAGAGCTTTCATCAGCCCTGAAGCGCAGCAATACTAAAATGAGAGTTGCTCTGACAGTGGAGAAGCGAATGGCAATAGCTGTGTGGAAACTTGCAATGCCAGACTGCTACCAGTCAGTGGGGCATCAATTTGGAGTGGATAAATCTACCGAGTGATCTGTTGTGATCCAAGTTTGCAGGGCCATTAACAGATTTCTGCTAAGAAAGATAGTGACTCTGGGCAACATGCAGGATTTAGTGGATCGTTTTTCCACGATGGGGTTCCCTAACTGTGGTGGGGTGATAGACAGAACGCATATCCCTACGTTGGCACCAGACCACCTTCCCAAAGAGTACATAAGCTGAAAGGGGGACTTCTCAATGGTGTTACAAGAGCTGGTGGATCACGGGTGGTTTCACCGACTTCAACATGGGATAGTCGGGAAAGGTGCATGACGCACTTATCTTTAGGAACACAGATCTGTTCAGAAAATTGCAAGCAGAGACTTTCTTTCCAGACTGCAAAATAACTATTGGTGATGTTGAAATGCCAATCGTGATCCTGGGAGATCCAGCCTACTCCTTACTCCCATGGCTTATAAAGCCGTACACAGGCAGCCTGGACAGTGATGAGGACCGATTCAACCATAGGCTGAGCACGTGCAGAATGGTGATCAAATGTGCCTTTGGACATTTAAAGGTCACTGGTGTTGTTTGCTTACTAGGTTAGACCTCAGTGAAAGCAATATCCCCATTGTTATTGCTGCCTGCTAAGTGCTCCATAATATCTGTGAAACAAAGTGAGAAAAGTTTCTGCCGGGGTGGGGGTTGAGGCAGATTGCCTGGCAGCCAATTTTGAGCAGCCAGACACCAGGGCAATAAGAAGAGCACATCGAGGGGCTTTGCATCTCCATGAGGCTTTGAAAACCAGTTTCAGCAATGAGCCAGAATAATGTGACACTTATCCATGTTGTTTCTTACCAGACTGTCCCATCCATTGCATTTTCTCCCCTGTAAACTCCACCCCCACCAACCACTGTGTGTTGAATGAAGAAAGAGCTTTTTCTCGTCAATCCGTTAAGTTTTATTATGCACACAAACACAGAGAGACAGCTAAGAAAAGTAAGATAACCTGGGCAAAAGGGCTGATAACACTGTGAGGGGAGAAACAAGGAAAGCTTGCTTACAGATGCACTGCAATAACAATCAAATGTGTGGGAATGGGCGCCTTCTGATCCTTGTACCCTCCCCTGGTGTTGAGTGCCATGGATACCGAACTCCCCACCCCTCCCGCCTCCTAGGACGGTTTGGGGAGGAGGATGTAGACCTGGGCGCTGATGGCAGCAAGTTCAGCATAGGGACTCTAGCATCCATCTGCCTTTCTTGAACCTCAACATGTCTGATTGCTCCTCCTTAATCTGCAGCATCTCTTTCTGTGTGACACACTCTTGTTCCCTGCATGCTCTCCTGTCCTCCCTGTCCATGTCCAGGTTCTCAGACAGTGTAATCGTCCATGCTCTGAGCTCCGTCTTGTCACTCTCAGAGGCACCCATTAACTCATTGAACATGTCCTCCCAAGTCTTCTTTTTCTGCCTTGTAATCTGGGAAAGTCTTTGTCACGGTGTGGAGGATGCGCCGATGGACAAGGTTTCAGCTGCAAGGAATGCAAAGCACAAGGGTAGTATTGACAATGCATACATTGTTTCTGGTGCAAAGTTAATTTTTTTTATTAAAAAAATACCCCTCAGTACACTTCACTGCAAGCCACAATGTAATCACAACTGCTAGCTCTTGCAAGAGTCGGTTTGCTGCTCTAGCCATGGTGAGTACGGCCATGAGGAATGGGCGAGAGGTCTTGTGCAGCTGCTTTTGTGACACATCCTTGGGATCACAGGGTGGAACTTGAGAAAAGTCTCCTTTCCCTTAGTAACCTGGATGGTGCTTGCGGACAGGCACCAGTGTAAAGCTCCCCAAATAGTTTGTTTTTTACAAAAGCGACACCGGGGGGAAGGGAGACAAACAGGAAGCCACCACATACACCCTTTTTTCCCCCCAATGCTGCTTGCAATACGTGGTGATCCCTTCCAACCACAACCACAGCACATTTGGGAAAGCATTGTTGTGTGAACCAGATTTCACCGAGGGGGTGGGAGGAGGGATAGTGAATTACTTGTTGAATTGTTTGCGCTTAAGGGCTAGCATTGAAAACTTCCCCCATTTCCCCTCGGTGACCTTATGCGATATCACTTTCCTGAGGTTAACAGAGGTGGCAAGGGAGCAGATGCTGCAATCGTCTGGGTACAAACCTGGTCCTTATGCTGCAATGCTGTGTGCTGCAATGATGCCAGCAGAGTTAATACTGGAGTGGCGTGGGAAAGTGTCCTACCGTGGTGGATGAAATAAGGCAGCCTTTCCCAGAAACCTTCTGCAAAGGATTGCAGAGTACAGTACCTCCATGAAAGCTTCCTAGAGATCTCCATGGAGGATTCCCGGGCCATCCCCCTGCACACAAACAGTCTTTTTCAGAGAGCACTCTCTGCATAGCTGGAGTGGCCACCGATACCCACTACACCTACTTTTTTGTTCAGATTAAACATAAAAAATAATAGCATGTAACCCCTACAGTTTGATTGGCAATGTGTAGTCACCAGAGTTGCCTTCCCTGGTATCATGCTCTGCCATTTGGTCCCGTGAAGGAATGGGCTCCAGGGTTAAAAACATTCTTGGCCATCAGGGGGAATAGATCCTCCACTTGCCTGCCTCACATTCTCCTCCTCCTCCACTTCTCTGTCAACAATGTCCTCCTCGTTGTTGCTTGAGGTCGCGTGGGGCTCCTGGGAGGTATCCACGGAGCGTTTTGGGGTAGTGATGGCGTCGCTGCTGAGAATCGCGTGCAGCTCCTCATAAAAGCAGCATGTCTGTGGGGAAGAACCAGAATGACTGTTCATCTCCCTTGTCTTCTGGTACGCTTGTCGAAGCTCCTTTATTTTCACGCAGTACTGCTGCGTTTCCCTGGTGTAGCCCTTCTCCCCCATGCTCCGCGCAATCTTGGCATAGATGTCAGCATTTCTTCTGCTGGATCGGAGCTCTGCCTGCACAGACTCTTCTTCCCACTCAGCAATAAGATCCACCATCCCCTGTGTACTCCATGCTGAAGTGCATTTGCGGCCTTGAGTCTCCAGGAGCTCTCCACACGATCTCTCCATGCTGATCAAACAGGAAATGAAAATTCAAAAGTTCCTGGGGCTTTAACTCCTGGAAGCCAATTCATTCAAATTACACAACGCAGTGTCTACGCTATCTCCATGTCGACGTGTGGATGTCGAATCAAGCACTACGCCTCTCACAGAGGTGGAGCACAGAAGTTGATTTTATGGGCCCCTTAGGTCGGCGAAAGGGACTGGGTAGTGTAGACATAAATTATTAGATCGACTTAACACAGCTTATGTCGACGTAAGTTTGTATTGTAGACCAGGCCTGAGTCAAATCTGGTCAAAGGACTGAATTTTCAGACTCAAAATTAATCTTTCTTCTTCAAGTGCTTGCTCATGTCCATTCCAATTAGGTGTATGCTCACCCCGAGCACCGCTGCTGGAAAGTTTTTCTCTCAGTGGTATCCATTTTGTCAGCTCTGGTGCCTCCTGGAGTCGCGCCCTCATATCGCTGGTATATAGGGCCTGGCCACACCCTCAGTTCCTTCTTACTGCCTGTGACAGTCGCTGGAACTGCTGCTTGTCCTTGCGTTTTTCCTGCAAGTACCTCTCACAGTCGACTTTGTTGATTATATATAAATAGTTCTTTATCTTGAGTTTCAGTTAGTTAGTAGCGGACCCCGCTTAGCGGGGTTAGCCCTTCCCCGGCACCGGGTATGCCTCGGTCCCCGTGGTTCAAGCTTGTGTGTCTTGCCATAAGCCAATGCTGGTTAGTGACTTGCATTCCAGCTGCCTCAAGTGTCTAGGGGAGGTTCATGTTCAGGAGAGTTGTAGGATTTGCAAGAGCTTCAGACCCAGAATGAAGAAGGACAGGGACACTAGAATCAAGTTCCTCCTTATAGAGGCAGCGCTTGGTCCCCCTTCGGAGCTGAGTCATGTTGTCCCAACACTGAATACTTTCACTTCAGTATGAAGTGCCCTGTCGTCTCTAAGGGAGATACAGTGCCATTCCACTATGGGCTGGGACTCCTAGCATTGACACTCCTCTCCAGTGCCAAGGAAGACAACTCTGGCACAGGACTCTCGACACTGCTCTCCATCACCAATGCCAAGTAAGAATCAGAGAGAAACTGGCCTGGGAGCATTCCCCAACCTCAAGGTCTGCAGGGCATATTGATGCTGACAGAGTGCGACTCGTGCCTGGCCATTCGGAGACACCAGCGGTGCGTAAGGTACTGTTGACTCCAGCCCGGGAAGGGCGCCATTGAATCCAGCACCTTTGGACTCTCCGCCAAGAGTGAGTCATCGGAGTTCGACAGCCCTAGCGCTACCATCCACACCGGAGGCATTTGAGACAGTGAGGGAGTTAACGTCCGTCCCAGTACCACGATCTCCCACCATTTGGGAGCTAACACTAGCAGCACCAGAGGCGAGGGCCGCTGCAGCACCGAGACCCCAGGTGCCATCAAAGAGCAAGCCGGCCATGATGTCACAGCATCAGTCACCTCCCTCCCGGCATCGTTCTCCCACAGGAGCAGACACCACTCCAATCGGCAATACCCAGTGGCTGAGATGAGTCAGAGTATCCCGCCAACATCCTGGCCACCAGTGCAGTGGTAGATGCCATTATAGTGGCCATTCTGGAATCTCTGGACTTTTCAGCCAGTCCAGGGTCCACAGTCCCTGAGGTCCTACTCTGTTGTATCAGAGTTAAGAGCTCCCACACCACCTACCTTGGAGCAAGGACCAAGCATTGGTGCCAAGCCTGGTACCGAACTGCAAAACCCAGCACCACAGGACCCAGCCACTGCAGAGGGCAAGGAACAAGGCCCCTACCGATACAGGCATCCTCCTCCTCCTCCCCCAATGAGTTAGTGCCGGGGACAAGTATGGCGCCTTCCCAGGACCACTACAGGGTATACCAGGAGCTCCTCAGGAGCGTAGCCCGGTGGAGCAGATCTCTGAATCTTTCCATGCCCTGGTAGACATCTTAGCAGCTTCAGGGCCATCGTGGGTGGCTCTGCCTTGGAACGATACCATTTTGGACCCCATCAAGGCCTTATGGCAGACTCCTGCATTCCTCCAACCTACTGTAAAGAGGAGGGAGAGAAAGTACTTTGTCCCTCCCAAAGGGTACGAATTTCTGTACATATATGCCCCACCGGGCTCGTTGGTTGTTTCAGTGGTAAATGAGCGTGAGCAGCAAGGGCCGACTCCCAAGGCCAAAGATGCCAAAAAACTAGACCTTTTTGGCAGGAAGGTGTACTCAACTGGCGGCCTCCAGCTCAGCAAGCCCTCCTGAGCCAATATGATTTCAACTCCTGGAGTGCAATAGCGAAATTCAAGGAGCTTTTGCCTCAGGAGTCATGAGGCGAGTTCTCAGCCCTAGATTTAGAGGGGAAATCGGTGGCAAGGAAGTCACCTTCAGGCAGCTTTGGATGTGGCAGACTCTTCAGCACAATCCATGGCTTCAGCTCTGATCATGAGAAGAAGCTCATGGCTTCAATCCTTGGGGTTGCCCTGTGAGGTGCAGCAGACTGTGCAGGACCTTCCGTTTGAAGGCAAGTTGCTCTTTTCTGAGCAAACGGACTTGAAGTTGCATAGTCTGAAAGACTCCAGAGCCACCCTGAAATCCCTGGGGTTGCATATACCGGCTCCTGCCAGGAAGCACTCTAAGCCCCAGTCGACAGCCCACTTCTACCAACCACAGCAGAGACAAGACTATAGCAGGAGATGGAGTAGAGGCTATAAGAGAAGTCCTCTGTCCCAGTCCTAGTCTGCCCCGGTGCCTGCCTCCCTCTTCCTCCTCCCGTGCCCCCCTCCCCTGCGCCCTCCCGAGACAATCTGCGGGGTCTAAGCAGGACTTTTGATGGGATGTACCAGGACAATGTGTGGATCTGATTTCTTCTATATTTGTGGACTGGTTAGGATTACAGGCGTGCTTCTATCAGGCGTGGGCCCGCATTACCTCAAATCTCTGGGTGCTACGCACGATAGAACTGGGATATACCCTTCAAGTCAATTGTTCACCTCCTTCCCACTCTCCCTTCCCGTCCCTCTTCAAGGACCTTCTCACAAGCCACTTCTGGCCCAGAAGGTGCAGTCGCTTCTAAGGTGGGAGCAGTGGAAGAGGTTCCACCGGAGCTAAGGGGGTCAGGGGTTCTACTACATTTGAACTGCTGGCAATGTGCTCTCTGCTCTATCTGTTCTGGAAGGTGTCCTTCCTGGCCACCATTACTTCAGCCAGAAGGGTCTCAGAGATCCAAGCCCTTACTTCAGAACCACCATACACAGTCTTTTTCAAGGACAAGATGCAGCTGTGGCCCCACGCGGCCTTCCTGCCAAAGGTGGTCTCACAATTCCATAGTAACCAGGATATCTTCCTATCCTATTCGTTATAAGAAGCCACATGCTAACAGGGAGGAACAGACACTCCATGTGCTGGATGTTAGGCATGCACTAGCGTTTTACATAGAAAGGATTAAACCCTTTTGGAAATCCACTCAGCTCTTTATAGCCATTGCAGAGTGAAAGGCCGGCCAGTCTCAGCACACAGAATCTCATCGTAGATCACTTCCTGTATCCGCACATGCTACAACCTAGCAAAGGTTCCAGCTCCTCCACTGACAGCCCTTTCTACAAGAGCCTCAAGCATCATCGGCTGCGTTCGTGGCCCAAGTTCTGATTCAGGACATCTGTAGGGCAGCAACATAGTCGTCAGTCCACACTTTTGCATCCCACTATGCCATCACCCAGCAAGCTAAAGACAATGTGGGTTTCGGCCGAGCAGTGTTACAGTCAGTGTGCCAATGAACTCCAAACTTTCCACTGGTGCAGCTGCTTGGGAGTCATCTACATTGGAATGGACATGAGCAAGCACTCTAGAAAAAACGGTTATTAGCCTTCTGTAACTACTGTTCTTTGAGATGTGTTGCTCATGTCCATTCCAAACCTCCCCTCCACCCTTTTGTTGGAGTTAGCTGGCAAGAAGGAACTGAGGAGGCAGCAGGTCGGTGGGACCCTATATACCACCAATATGAGGTGTGACTCCAGGGGGCACCAGAGCCAACCCAACTGAAACCACTGAGGGGAAAACTTTCCGGCAGCGGTGTTCGGAGCGAGTAGACACCTACATTGGAATGGACATGAGCAACACATCTTGAAGAACAACAGTTACAGAAAGTTAGTAACCGTTTTTTTTCAAGTTCCTAAGTAACTTAAATACATCCAGCTTAAAAGCCAGATGTTGATTTGAGAAAACATAGCATCTCATAGGAGAACAGATAGGCCACAAGTATTCTGACCATCAAAGCAGTATTCTGTGTATTAGAAATGTTGAGAAATTTGGCTTCTAGGAAACTACTAATGCTCAGGATGCACAAATCAAAGAAAGTCAAACTCAAATAGTGATTTTAATGTATGTGTGCTCTTGAGAGCACTAGTGGGCATGAATGTGAGGTGCATTACAAAGAGTGTTCATGGGAACCACCAATGTTTATCAGCAGGGCTTCTAATTTGTGAAATTCTTCCTCTCAGTAAAGCTTTTTAAATTAACATTATACCAATAATGTATTGGATATATTAAAAAGCGTTCTATGAAATCACATGGGTGATGTGTAATACATAATTTACAGTGCAGAATCATAATGAGAAATGTTAATATTTCAGCCAGAACTGAGCCCTTTCACCTCTGATCCCCAAATACCACTTCGTTCTGTCTCTTATTTGCAAAGGACAACTTATCCATAATGCCTAACTAAAAGTTCATTTTCATGTAACATGTTTCTCTTCCTGGAAGGGCAAGAGGATGCTCTTGTGTAAAATCTGTTTAAAATGGGGGTCAAAAGTCTCACTATTATGAAAATCTAAACTGTGAAAGGTGAATTGCAAGTAATTTTTAAAACATAAATATAGAATTAATATTTCAAATTGTGCGAGATTGCACCTTGTATTTAAAGAACAGCACTTTAACCCTCTGCTCCCAGTGCACTGGCTCCATTCTCCATAAGGTCTCTTCGATGTCACTACATGTTATAGTATTACAGTAAAACAAGAGCTGTGAGCCTATATAACTTATCCTTACTAATCAAAGCATTCATCACATAATCCCATGTTTACATAATTTACAAAAATTGCTGTTCACTTTTAATAGTTAAATAGATTTGCAAATAATTAGATAAAACATATGTCCTTGAACTGCTGAGGTAGAAATCAGCAAAAGCTATTTTGTGTAATAATCTCTTGCAATCATGTTGTTACCATGGAAACCTTACTTTACTGTAGCAGTAATCTTGCTTTTTCATAATAAGAATTGGCAAGTTCCATATGTTTCAGTAATTACCATAGCATTGCTTTCATCGTGTTATGTTTAATGAGAAGGTGATTTCAGTATAGAACCTCATTTCTAATAGTCTGTATACCTTGTCTCTCTGTTCTGGGCTAAAACGTGACAGACAAGTTCTTAGTTCTGAAGTGGATTTTCAGGTTATTTTAAGTAAAAATGCTAAAATTTATGGTTTTCCCCGCCACTTCTTTTGCCTCTCTCTTAATGGACTTTTTAAATTTCTAGTATTTCTGATGGGTTCCTCAGGAATTACTTCCACAGTTCTCAGCCCAGCCCTCATGTTTGCAGTTTTGTTGTAGCTGTGTTGGTCCCAGGACATGAGAGAGACAAGGTGGATGAGGTAATATCTTTTTTTTGGACCAACTTCTGTTGCTTGAAGGGACAAACTTTCAGGCTTCATAGAGCTCTTCCTCAGGTCTGGAAAAGGAATCTAGCATGTCCAAGCTAAATGCAAGGTGGGACAGACTTAGCATAAGCACTTTGTAGATGACCACTTAAAATGAAATGGGCAATTAACACCTCTGCAGTTGCAGGACAATGGCGGGTACATAGGCAGCAGGGTGTGTTACAAGTTGTTGTAATGGGCCATAAAACCCATGTCCTAGGCTTTGTCTGTACTACACAGTTCTGTTGACAAAAGTCAGGTTTTATCGTCAAAGCAGTGGAGGTATGCACACTACAGTGCTACTTCTGCTGACAAAACTCTCTTGTTTTGCCCACAAAATAAAACCACCTTGACAAGAGGCGTAGAACTTTTTGCGACAAAGTTACATCAACAAAGTGCCAGTGTAGATACCCCACTTGGTTATGTTGCTGTAAATGACCTCCAGAAGATATCCCACAATGCCTAACCTGACCACTCTCATCAGCAGTTCGAACTCTGCTGCCCTACACCCAGGTACATAGGCATCTGCCCCTCCCCCTTTAAAGGCCAGGGAATTTTTGAAATTCCACTTCCTGTTTGCTTGGTGTGGACAGCTCCATGAAGCAAATACTCTCCTGCTTGGAGCACACCTGAATTGCTGGATTTGCTGGCACTGTGGGGAGAGGAGGCTGTGCAGTCCCAGCTCCGCTCCAGTCATAGGAACTTTGATACCTATGGGCAGATTTCTCTTGGCTTGTTGGATAAGAGCTACGAACGGGACACGCATCAGTGCTGTGTGAAGATAAAGTAGCTGAGGCAGGTGTACCAGAAGGCAAGGGAGGCAAACCATCGCTCTGGTGCTGCACCGAAGGCCTGCCGCTTCTATAAGGAGCGGGAGTCACCTCGGCAGCGACCCCACCTTCATTGCCAAGAGACCTGGGGATACTGGGGGGGGGGGGAGAGGGAGGGGCTGGAGACAGCGGACAGCAGACTCAACCCTAAGGACAAAGTGGTGAACAAGAGGGTCGAGTTGGACGACAAGATGGGACAGTTGACAGGGTTGTCTAGTACCATGGTGAGCCAGGACCTCTTCTCCACCCAGGGACAGTGAGAAAGTGATTGATATGTTAAGAGAGGTGTGTGTGAACTAACAATCATACTTCTGTAGAAGCACAAGAAACAATACACAGATGTGACATTCACAAATCGGCAGAGCGCCTCTGCCAGATAAGGAAGTGACCAAGGCGGAGCAGGGAGGACATGATCCAAGAGGTGCTTCAATCCTCAGAAGCCATAAAAAGAGAACGCAGGGAGTGGAGAGAGACCCTGAAGGAAAAATTTTAAATGGAAAGGCAGGACAGAAAGGAGAGTGAGGAGTGCATTGTAAAGGACCAGGAGCGGATGATAAAAGTGATGGAGGAGCAAACAGAGATGTTGAAGTCCCTAATCACTCTCCAGGCAGAACACATGCATGCTTCCCTCCCACCTCAGCCGATACAGAACTGCTTTCCATGTCCTCCCCAAACTCCTCCCTTGCAACTTCCTGGAACATCTCAGTACCCCGTTCATGCCACCCCTATCGGTCAGCTTCCAAAATGATAGCTGGACTTACACACAGCTATGAAAGTCTGTACTGCCCTTCATTGTTATCTGCCTTCCCACCAAGCCTTTCATGTGTGTTGTTAATTGGTATTTAATAAAAACAAACTCTCTGAAAGATAACCAATCTTTATTTGTGTCCGACATGTGGTGGTTGCTGTTGGTAATAATACATAGTGGTGATCATTTGCTGACTACAAATCCCAGTCAGGAATCATCACAATTTTCATGCAAGTCAGCAAGTTAACAAAGCATGGCAGAGTGCTGTATAGAAAGACTTACATTACTAGGGCTCATTATCAAAATATTGCCTCAAAACCTCCCTGATTCGAATAGCCCCCAGTTGTGCCCCTCTAATAGCGCTGGTATCTGTCTGCTCCATTCCGGGGGAAATTTTTCACCCTTAGCCTCACAAATATTATGGACCATCAGCAGGCTGCTATGACCATGGGAATGTTTTCCTCGTTTTGGTATAACCTGCCATAAAGGCAGCACGAGTGTACTTTTTAGTCTGACAAAGGCGCATTCCACGGTCCGCTGTGTTCAGCTGCTCCGTGAATGCCAGAAGTAATCTGGTGGTGGTTCTTTCCATGACACACAGCAGGTCAGGCAATTCTGATTCCTGTTCAGATTGGGTGCTTATGATATACTGCATGACCATCTTCAGTGTATTCATAACAGTGACCACAACAGTAGAGAGTGGTGCGGGATCCATCCTTTCACACAAAGATGGCGGGTGCACAATAAACGGGCCATTGAAAAATGCCGCAAAATGCAGTCGGAAGCCCATGAATGCTGGGACAGAAAGAACTGCATCATGAGACGATCCACTCCGCCGTCCCACAAATCCTAGCTGCAAAAGGTGTCAAGTAGGACCGTGCACTGCTCTCCTTGTCGATGCTGCAGTACCAAGTGTGGATGCACTCTGCTGACAGAAGGAGCATAGTGTGAACATACACAAGCAATTTAATTATACCCATTTTGATTGTCGGCTTAACTTGCGTCGACAAAACTCTGTAGTGCAGACAAGGCCCGAGATGGTCTCTCTGTGAAACTTGAAAGCTTGTCCCTTCCACCAACAGAAGTTGGTCCAATAAAAGATATTACCTCATCCACCATATCTTTTTTAGGTATCATGGTAGATGACCAAAGGAACATAAACTCTAGTGTAATACCATAGCTCATGATCCTTGGAAGGATCCTTGGAGAAATATAGAGTAGAAGTAGGGAGGTGATATTGCCTGTAGCGTTGATGAGACCACTACTGAAATACTATATCCACTTCTGGTGTCCACACTTAAAAAGGATGTTGGGAAAAGTTTAAAAGGATTCAGGGAAGAGCTACAAGAATTATTTGAGGTCTGGAAAATACATCTTACAATGAGAAGCTAAAGGACCTCAGTCTATAGTTTATTGAAGAGAAGCTTAAACATGACTTGATCATGGTCTCAAAGTACCTACAAGGAGAAAATATCTGGATTCTTTAATCTAGCAGACAAAGGTATTTTAAAAAAAAAAATCTAGTGACTAGAAAGCTGAAGTTAGCTTAAAAAAAAAACCTGGAAATTCAGCACAGATTTTTCAGTGAGGGCAATGAACCATTGGAACATCTTATCAAGGGATGTGGTAGATTATCTATCCCTTGAAGTCCTTAATTGTAATTTTCAACTGATTTTAGTTCAACCACAGGTAATTAGGCTTGATATGTGAATTAGCGTTTGGAGTTCTACTGCCTGTGTTATGTAGGAGGTCAAACTAGATCAGTATCATGGTCCATTTTTAAAGACTGCTCAAGACAGTCTGCCGACCTAGGCAAAAGTTCAGTCTGCCATCCCCCTCCTATTCCCAGAACAGAAGTTCTCAACTGGGGTAGGGGGGCGTGCAGTGAGCCCAGACGCACCTCCATCGTGACGGAGGGACAGCTAGGCCAAATTTGAGTTAATGGCATTGTAACCTGACATGCGGTGTTGCAGTGCCATTCAGGTTGGCCCTGGTTTCCCTAGGCAGAATATGCTGCCCTAGGCAGCTGCCTAGTTTGTTTATAACTTATCCATTCTGGTATTAAAATCTGTGAAATTGAAACATCTAGTCTGGGTAAATGGTCCCTTAAAGGGTTAAGATGTTTCGTTAGTTGTTCATGGAGTCAATGTTAAAACAGCTGTTAAATGAACCAAAACATATAAAAAGTACATAATTTACTGTAAGACAACATTGAATCTAATTTATAGTGTTTTTAATGGGATTTAAATTTTCTCAGTCCTGATCTGCTTTAGGAAACTGTCAAAATGGCAGCTTCATACTTTGCTTCTTTTTTTGTACTTTATATACTGTAAAAGTATATAGTGAAATGTACGGCTTAAAATCTTTTTATTACAATTTCCCTTTTAAGAAACTTGAGTGTCCTAGCTTCTTACAGCAAATAGAGCATTGAGAGTACTTCACTAAAACTTTACATTGTGGTCTGAATTTTTTGTTCTAATTTTCAGTATGTCATTAAACACTTATTACTTACTTTTAGAACAAGAAAGCCAACTGCTACAGTTTGACTCCTCTACAAAAAAGTGTAGTTAGAAAATCCTGATGCATGGGAAAGTATTCCACTGAATATGTTTCTACTCTGTAGCTTTTAGATCATCATATAGGCCTGATGGCTTATAAATCCTTAACTATGTGAGATGTTAATGGGTATTGCAATATATATGTATAAAATTATACCTTATTAATGTAATTTTTAAGGACTTTGTTTCTAGGTGTTTCTTGCAGCAAAATATTACCATTAGTAAGACTGATTTGACAATATTGAAAATGGATTCTAATACAGTGAACAGTGATGTAAATGATTAGTTACCTAGTGAGCCTGCTCACTTTACAGCCAGGCTTCCACCTATTCTGGGACTTGCATTAGCACTTCATGTTTCATTTAATAGCTTAGTCCTTAAGAGGCTCATAAATTGCTGATAAACAGTACTGGCAGACTATTTCACTTCATACTTTACACTATTAATAACAAGGATCACATTTGAATAATATGCTGTGGAAATGTAAATAGAAGGAAGTCTCCAGAGCCTATTGTTAACTTACTATGTTTAATTATTACAGCACTTGCTGCTATACTTTATTGCTTTGTGGAGGTTCAGAACATTATGTTCAAGGATATAATTTATTATAATCTGCTACATTGGATTCAGAGCGTTGGTAGGTGTTTGTACTCTAGATAGATGTGCGTTCTGTTTAGTGTAAGTGTAACAGTATGTACTTATCAGTAAATGAGGCAACTGCTGCCAACATTTTAATAAGCTAATTGGGCTTTCAGATTTTTAAATGTTAAAATGTTCTTATGGTCAGCCCATACACCTTGGTTTTTAATAGCAATGGGCCTATTACGACAGGACCAAATTTGAGATGATAAGGCAGAACCTGTGTTTCTACAATTTATTAATTTTGTGTGTGTATTTCACTGATTTTAATAGCCTGTTAGGAGTGATGTAGTAACACTGAGTAGGCGTAGCTGTTTTTGTAAGCAAACAGTAATTTAATTGTCTTCAAATATAATTAAACCCGGTGAAATTATAAAAAAGATAGTAGCATTGTGAATTTGTGGATAATTAGTTGAAATTGATTTGGCTTGTACTTTTGGTAACTTAGTTACAAAAGAGCGGTGCATGTCTCTATCGTATCTATTTTTACAAGCCAGTTTACTGATGGATTGACCAAGGCTCAAGGCAGTAAAATGAATACTGGAAGGCTACAGAACTGAGTCAGTGACTGCACACTACTGACATGATATTATTGCCTAATAACCCAACATTGCTTATAAATATCAGCAAGAGTTACAGCATTATGAAGAGTATTGTGGTAATTCAGTCTTAATACAGGGGGGCCTGGTAAATTTCCCAAGATTCAACTAGGGTAATGGATATCATGAATATAAAAATTCTTAAACTTGCATATCTCCAAGATGTTCATCCTATGCTGTAGATTATAAAGGTTTCATATGTAGCAAGGAAAGAAATGAAACACTTTGCATAAAGGTATACTTTCCCCTGTGTAAACTGACCTTAGTGTACCGATTTCATTAATGGAGAAAGCAGGTATCTCTATAATAGTTGTACTATTTATATATTTTCTATAAAATCACAGTAGCATTATTATAAATTGTTCTGGATTATATATTTATCACACATGACTATTTTTCAAAATTCAAAATCAGTTGCTGTTTTAGCTTACAACACAAGTTTGACACTGAAATTTTATTGTTTGCTGCAGTCGTGGATCACTAATTTTGTCTACCTGTGTAAAGACAGTTTTAAAATTGTAAATGAATATTGGTTATTGCTTTATATGTGACACTTTAATATACTAATTGTATTTAATGGCCTACTAAGATGAGGTGATAAAAACTTGAAAGACCTTTCTCAAGCACAGTATGGCAACGTAATCTAACTGATAAGTCCAAAGGGCAGTAATAAAAGTCAGTCATGAATGTTTGCTGTAGTAATTGATGTAGCTGATGTTTCTGCTCCTAGGTGAGAGAAATGGCTGCTACCACACTGAGTGGTCTGCTACAGTGCAACTTCCTCACTATGGATAGCCCTGTGCAGACTCACTTTGAACAGCTCTGCAAGACAAGACTACCAAAAAAGAGAAAGCGAGACCTTGGCACAGTGGTGGATACCATTCCTTCTGCAGGTAAAGACACTGTCTCAGAGAAGCAAACTCTTAATTAAAAAACTGGTTCAGTTACTTTATTTACATCATCCTTAGACAACTCAGATGGCTAGAATAGGCCCTGCAGTTAAGGAGGAATCTTCAAGCAATATACATAAAGAAACAGATCTGATGTGTATGCAAATATTTATAATACTTAAATGTTTATAAACCATCATGACAAAATATTTTTGTTTATACATTTGACTTTTTTCCTGTATGTTTGTATTGCTCCTAACACAATGGGGTCCCAATCCCAATTACGTATTTTGGGTGCTGATACAGTACAAACGTTAAATAACAATATACTACTACAGAGCAGGGTTATATGGCTAGATTAATAGGTTTTTGTGGTTTATTCTTATACCTAGGGTGTACTGCTTACCAGTCTCCATGAAAGTACATGTATTCAGAGACTCGTCAAAGAGGAAGTGGTTATTTTACCAGTAAGTGTAGTTCTTTGAGGGTTGTCTTAGCAGTCACACTCCTCATCCACCTTCACCTGTGAGGCACCGGAGAAAGGAACTAAGTTAGAGCTTGCCCTCCCTAGAACTTTCAGTGGCATTAGACTGTATTTACATGAGCCCCAATAGGAACAGTTTACCAGAAAGTTACAGAAAACTGATGTAGGCATTTTTTAGTCCACTGAGTGTAGATATGCAGAGGCAGCCCTTGAACTGGTAAATAACCTCTCCTTTTTGATTCTTCACAAGAGCCTGTAATGGATAGAAGAGGTGGACATTAAGAATTCCCCTAGTATGGATGTTAGTTGCACTTTACTGCTCATGACAACTTACGTTTAATGTGTATTTATTTTAGTACTTTTGGTAAGTTAAAAATAGCTGGAATTACTGAAAGTGAAGTTTCAAGTCTGGCTGTGTTATGGAAACATACTTTGAGAGATTTGTATCCTGCCACATGTATATTACGGTCTTTTCATTGCAGACTTGGTTAAGCGCCATGCTGGTGTGCTTGGACTTAGTGCATGTATTTTGTCAAGCCCTTATGATGTACCAACTTGGATGCCCCAGCTTCTGATGGACCTCAGTGCCCACCTTAATGATCCTCAGCCTATTGAGGTAAAAATAGTCTGATTCTATTTATTTTTTTCTGTTTAATCTAAAACATGTCTATCATCCTTACATTAGCTTCCTGAAGAAAGACACTGAAGGAATATGTGTGTCACAATGTGACATTTTTTCTTCAAAAGTTCATAACTTTGCTAAATCCAAACCTGCTTTAACTCAAAGGCACCTTATGAAAGCATGCCAATTCCTTGCCATATTTCTATTTCTGCCTCAGTCATTTCTACACTAGAGCCAAAAATAAATTAAGTAGAAAGCGGAGAGAGTTTTATTTATAATGGGGAAATTCCCTTACTCTCCTTGTACTCAAAAATGACTAACAGAGTTTTTACACAAACTAAACAAAAAAAAAAAAAAGGCAAACAAAATCATTGGGTAGACACCAGGGCCTATAAAATTGCAGCCTGATAGATGAAAGTACTGGAAACTTTTATGAGCAACTCAAAAAAGGGGCTTTGAATGGAAATACTTAAGCATCTTTGCCTGTACAGTAACTCCTCACTTAAAGTCGTCCCAGTTAACGTTGTTTCGTTGTTACGTTGCTGATCAATTAGGGAACATGCTCGTTTAAAGTTGTGCAATGCTCCCTTCTAACGTCGTTTGCCAGCCACCTGCTTTGTCCACTGCTTGCAGGAAGAGCAGCCCGTTGCAGGTAGCTGGTGGGGGCTTGTAACCAGGGTGGACCGGCAGCCCCCCTATCAGCTCCCTGCTCTCCTAAGTTCCTTGTGCTGCAGCCACCCAGCAGGCTAGCAATCGGCAGTTCAGCTGTCCCGCCCCCCACTGCCGTGTGCTGCTCCTGCCCTCTGCCTTGGAGCTCCTCCCAGAGACTCCTGCTTGCTGCGCAGGGGAGGAAGGGGGGCTAATGTCAGGGTGTCACCCTCCACCCTGCTCTACCCCCTCTCCATACAGAGCAGGGAGGGGACATGGACGGAGAGAGACAGAGAGAGCTTGGGGCAGCAGCTGCTGTCTCAACTTCCTGATCCACTTAAAAAGACAATGCATTTAAGAGTGGGTCAGCTTACTTAAAGGGGTAGTGTGCATCTCTCTCTCTCTCTCTCTCTCACTCACTCTCTCTCACACACACACACACACACACACACACGGTGTGTGTCTGTCTCTGTCTGCTGTGCTGTCTCCCCTCCCTCATGTTCGTGCTGCCTTGATGAGAGGCTACATTAACAACAATGTGTTAACCCTTGAGGGCTCAGCTGAGTGCTAGTTCATCATTTAGCAGCAAGGCATTCCCTGGGAAATATCCCACCCTCTGACTTCACCACCTCAACCAAGCTTCACAATCATCATTGCTATGTACAGTATTAAATTGTTTGTTTAAAATGTATACTGTGTGTATATCTATATAATATATAGTTTTTTGTCTGGTAAAAACAGTTTCCCTGGAACCTAACCCCCCCATTTACATTAATTCTTATGGGGAAATTGGATTCGCTTAACATCATTTGCTTAAAGTCGCATTTTTCAGGAACATAACTACAATGTTAAGTGAGGAGTTACTGTAGCTGTTGCTAGCACTCCAACTATACTGCTGTTATTAACTATAGTGTTTAAACTTTATGGAGGGGAATTTCCTGGAAAGAGCTAACCAGTTCTGCTAGGGCTGACTTTTACTGGATTACAAAAATTAAATCTGGAGAGTGTATATAATTAGTTTGCCTTTGAGGTGCACCAAATGAGATCTATTAAATAATAATAGGAGACGATCCTATTATCATTTAATATATCTCATTTGGTGCACCTCAAAGGCAAAATAACGATATCGCTGGAATAAAGATAAATATCTCTGGAATGTGACCCTAAAAGTTTGATCTCCACCCACTTTGCAAGTTGTATGTGACTGAACAAAAATTATTGTTTAAGCCTTTTACCATCTGTCTGTCCAGCACTGAAAAATCCAGTAGAGCCTGAGCCCCTACAGTAGCATCAACAAGACTGAAAATTGAGAGGAGGGAAGAAAACCATTTTGATCAAGAGTAATAAGAATGTATCATAGGGCTCCAAAGTTTGCAAAACAAAACAAAAAAACAACTAGCAAAGGTTGTTTCACCATATGTAAGAGCCTTGACAACATTGATCTAGAGATATTAGAATTTAAAACTAGTTGTAAATTCTAAAATCTTACAGATCTGGACTGGATGAATTTTTGGGGGTCCATTCCAGACTTCCCAATTGTCTAAACGTATACTAATGCTAGTTTAGGAGTGTCATCAACATATAGAACTACCTGTTCTTCTTCGAGTGGAGTCCCTGTGAGAGCTCCACTTTTAGGTGATTGTGCGCCCTGCGCCTCTAGTCAGAGAATTTCGATAGCAGTACCTGGCTGGGCCGCAGATGCACTCTCGCCGTCTTGCGTCTGCAGTGGCAATTAACTAGTGCTGTGCAGTCCTTTCACCCACCAGTTCCTTCTCAGCCGCCCTTGGTCCGAGTCGGAGCTCCAGCAGTGCGCGCTCTCGCTTTTACCTCAGATGTAGTTGAATTAGATTAGTCAAGTAGCTTAGTGTAGTTAGGTTAGTTGGTTAAGAACCCTTTATTTCTTTTTCTCCCCGTTAAAATTTTTTTTTTTAAATTTCCTTTCGTCCTCTTAAGGGACATTATTTTTCCTCAGAATGCCAGGGTCGCCTGGCTTTAAACGCTGCCTCTCTTGTCACGAGGCAATTCCACTTTCTGATGATCACTTGCAGTGTGTCTGGTGCCTGGGAAAAACTTATGTGCCCCAGAAATGCACCCATTGCCACAATCTTAAGACCCGGATAAGGAAAGTGAGGGATCTTAAACTGAAACTTATCCTAATGGAGAAGTCTCTCCGTCCCGCCTCAGACCCGGGCTCGCAAACTTCTCCTGCCTCCCTGTCACCTCAGGCAGCTTCTGACAGACCCCCCTCCTCCATCCTGAAAGGAAGGGACCTATCTCCTAAAGGACGTGGAAAGAGGAGAGCTAACACTCCACCTACCAAGACCGCGTCAAAGAGGAAACGTTCCCCAACTCCATCCACCACATCGGTATCGAACATGCTGTGGCTTAGTACCTTTGAGTCGGCAGCGATTTCCAGTACCATCAGAGCCGCAGACACTAAGCAGGCAGGCTCTAAGAAGGAGGGCAGACAGAAGACCACCTTGGCACCGTTAGCACAGACAAAGCGCTCAGTACCAAGCAATTTTTCAGTACAAAAGGCAATAGCGCCACCTGCTGGCCCTATGTTCAGTAGCACAGACACTGCACCGCAGATTGCCACGCGATCCTCAGCATGCTTGCTGTCGGCTCCTTTCCTACTGGTACCACAAGGTCCCCTGGTACTCCCACTATTCTCTGTACCACCTTGCACACAGGTACCGTCATCGGTACCACAGCCTCAAGAGTTTCTTGCTCCGAAGGACCTGACAATTGCCCCAGTACCAGAATCATCTCTCCTCAGTACCGATACTTCTTCGGTACTTTTGCTACCACTCACTCCACCAATTACAGCCGCTCCTCCTTTCTCTAGCGAGGAGGATGAAGATGAAGAAGATGGGAAGTTTTCTCCTCCCAACACTCTTCACTTATGCAAGGAAGTGTTCAATCCGCACATCAGGAACGCCCTTAGCCTCTGCCAAGGTCTGAATTTCACGGGTGGTATGCTTACCCCTGGAAGCCCCCACCTATGCCCTTCCCATTTCAGTGGGCATTCTGGGACCCATGGGCAGCTTATAGACCGTTTTACCCCAGATCCCTAAGTGGCACCACAGAGGTACATAGGCACTCTTCACCACAGTCTACAGTGCCACCAGCTGCCCCTCCCAAACAGAGCGTTGAGGAAAGGGAAGACGTTTTAGTTCAGGAGGCAGCTCCTGCCACCTGCACTTCATTGTCACTGGGTGAGACTATTATGCCCCTTACGCCTACCGCTGGAGATGATTTCAGGAATTTCCAGGAGCTCTTCAAAAGAATAGCAGAGACACTCCAGATAACCCTAGAGGAGATCTCCAAGTCGCGTCACAAGCGCTTGGATATACTTCACACGTCATTTGCTCCAACATTGCCCTTCAGATTAACTCAGCAATCATGGAACCTGCCACAAACATCTGGCAGACCCCTGCTATCATCCCACCCACATGTAAGAGAGCGGACAAACAATATTACATCCCTTCAGAAGGGATGGAATCTCTATTCACACGCCCTCAGACAAATTTATTGGTAATTGATGCAGTCAACAAACGGGGCAAACAGCATTACTCTAGAACCACCCCTTATGATAAAGAGGGGAAAAGATTGGACTTACTCAGCCACAAGGCCTATTCATCAGCAACACTGCACTTCCGGATCGCTGATTATGAAGTACTTATGGCGAATTATGACCATACAAACTATTCCAAATTTTCTGACTTTATTGACTACATACGAGAGGACAAAAGAGAACAGTTTACATCGCTCATTTCCGCTCTTGGCTAGAATTGCCCTCCAAGCCTCTTTGGACTCTACTGACACGGCGGCAAGGACCATCGTACACACAGCAGCCAAGACAATACAATAACCAGAGGCGTAGATAGAGACCATCCAGACACAGACTAAGCTCCTCCCAACCCACCACATCTCAACAGTCAACCTCTAAACAGCAGATTTGAAGGCTTGGTCAAGGGCTTACCAGACCTCCCCCCAACTTTTGCTGCCAACACTACCTCCCACCAACCATCCCTTTTACCAATTGTCTAATACCGTTCTATCCAAAACGGCAAACCATCACTTCCGATAGATGGGTACTGGAAATCATCAAGCCTGGCTATGCCCTCCAGTTCCTCTCCATCCCTCCTACTCACCCTCCCATCCTGTCCCTCTTCAGGTACCCCTCTCACGAGCCTTTCCTGAGACAGGAAGAGGAGCATCTCCTACAACTGGGCGCAGTAGATAGTTCTGGTACATCACAGAGGGAAGGGCTTCTACCTGTCAGGAATGGTCACCTGTCAGGAATGGTCTAGATAATACTTAATCCTGCCACAAGTGCAGTGGACTGGACTAGACCTCTCGAGGTCTCTTCCAGTTCTATGATTCTATTCTCATTATTTTTTAACCCGAAAGAAGTCTGGAGGATGGAGACCCATCCTCGATCTCAGGAAGCTAAACAAATTCGTCAGAACACAACATTCAGGATAGTTATGTTAGCTACAATCATTCCAGCACTGGAACAAGGGGATTGGTTTGCAGCCCTCAACCTGAAAGATGCATATTTTCCCATTTCTATACGCCCTATGCACAGGAAATTTCTTCGGTTTGTACTAGGACAGGTCCATTTCCAATATATAATGCTACCCTTTGGCCTCTCCATGGCCCCCTGAGTATTTTCCAAAGTCCTTGCTGTGGCGGCAGCCCACCTTCTCAAGCACGGGGTCATGATCTACCCCTACTTAGACGACTGTCTAATCAAGGCTCACACTTGGGCAGAAGCCATCACAGTCACGCACCAGACAATGTCACTCTTCACCAGTCTCAGCCTACAAATAAACGTCCAAAATTCCACATTAACGCCAGTCCAGAAGCTAGATTTAATCGGCGCGCATCTAAATTCTCTAGAAGCAACAGCATCATTACCTCTTCAGAGATTCACCGCTCTAACGAACCTCATCAATACCTTGGTGCACAGCCCAAGGATATTGGCCAGGACCTGTCTTCAGCTACTAGATCACATGGCAGTGACCACATACGTGGTGAAACATGCCAGAATTCACATGCGCTCTTGCAGTGTTGGCTCAAGATGGTATTCACACCACACAAACACAATTTGAACAGACTTCTGAGTATGCCAATGAAGGTCAAGGACTCACTACAATGGTGGACTCACCCACACAACATCTGCGCAGGTGTCTTTCCTTCAGCCTCCTCCCGAATTGATAATCACAACGGATGCCTCTCTACTGGGGTGGGGTGCCCAACTAGGCAAGCTCACAGTACAGGGAAGATGGTCTCCTTCCTAATCAACACTCCACATCAATGTACTGGAATTACGCGCAATTCGCAATACCTGTGCACATTTCATGCTTCTGATCAAAGACAAAAACATACAGATCATGATGGACAATGTAGCCTGCATGTTCTACATAAATAAACAGGGAGGAGTAAGATCACACTCCCTATGTATGGAGGCCATAAAACTCTAGACATGGTGCATACAACACAAAGTCACCATATCAGCCACCTACCTGCCGGAGTCTCAGAATATCACAGCCAACACATTAAGTCGAAGGTTCTCGAATGACCATGAGTGGGCAATCAACACCTGCGTGATCCAGATCACATTTCAACTATGGGGGTTCCCCGCGATAGACCTATTCGCCACAAAACGAAACAGCAAATGTCCAGTCCCAGAGTGGGTCTGGGATCAGGTGACACACTTTTCATTCCGTGGCATGTATCCCTCCTGTATGCTTTTCCTCCCATCCCATTGCTGTCCAGCATCCTGAACAAGATCAGAATCGATCATGCAAAAGTCATCCTGATGGCACCAGTATGACCCAGACAAACCTGGTACCCATACCTGAAACAGATGTTGTCATGCCACCGTGTCTCCTTCCACTTCTTCCAAATCTCTTCTCTTAGGATGCGGGTCAGACTCTGCATCCAAACCTGGAGTCGCCCCATCTCATATCCTGGCTCCTCAATAGTTCCATGGCAAGGAGATAACTTGTTCTGAGGATGTTAAAGACATCCTACTAAACAGAAGGCGGCCCACTGCACGGGCTACATACCTACATAAATGGAAGAGATTCCACATGTGGTGCCTAAACAAACAAATGGACGCCACCACCTCTCCCATACCAGTGGTAATGGACTACATGCTGTACCTGAAGAAATCTGGCCTTTTAGTTAGTTCCCTGCAGGTGCATTTGGCAGCCATTACAACATTCCATGATGAAGTGGACAGCGTTTCAGTCTTTGCTCACCCAATTACCAAAAGATTCCTCCAGGGAATGTGCAGCCTCTACCCAGAACTCAGAGCCCCAACGCCCCCATAGGATCTGACTTTAGTGCTTCGATCTCTCACAATTGCCCTATTCAAACCCTTGGCCACATGTTCTCTTCTACACCTTTCCATGAAGGTGGCCTTCATAGTCACCATCGCATGGGAGAAATTTCTGCTCTTATGGCTGGACCACCCTATATGTTTTGTTTTGGTTTTTTTCAAAAACAAGGTCACTCTGACCTCACCCCAAATTTTTGCCTAAAGTCCTTTCTTCCTATCAATCAGCCTATCCATCTTCTCATGCTCTTCCCTAAACCTCACAAGGACAGGCAAGAAGCGATTTTCCACACCCTGGACATTAGAAGGGCGCTTGCCTTTTATCTTGAACAGACCAAATCATTCAGGAAAACTCCTAAATTGTTCCTCTCCACCTCGGACTGCTCCAAAGGCAAACCCATCTCTAAGCAGAGACTTTCCAGATGGATTTCAGATTGCATTCAGCTCTGTTAATGACAACATGACCTACAATCCCCCTCAAGGTTAGAACACACTCCACAAGATAAGTAGCCACATCGGTTGCCTTCCTGCACGATGTGCCTATTACCGACATATGCAATGCAGCTACTTGGACATCTCCTTACACATTCATTCAACACTACATCATCGATCAGGTCTCAGCCTCTGACACTCGGCTGGGACACACCGTCTTATTATCCATTCAGACCTAGCTCCGAATTCCCTCTTTTCCCCTGAGGGGAACTGCTCTACTGTCACCTAAAGTGGCGCACCCACAGGGATTCCACTCGAAGAAGAGAGGGTTACTCACCTTGTGCAGTAACAGGTTCTTTGAGATGGTTGTCCTTGTGAGTGTTCCACTACCCATCCTCCTCCCCTCTACTTCGGAGTTCCAATTAATTCCTCTGCGGTAGAGAAGGAACTGGGGGGTTGGGAGCTGCACAGCACTAGTTAATTGCCGCTGCAGGCACAAGACGGGGAGAGTGCATGTGCGGCCCAGCCAAGATTTTTGTCAAAATTCTCCGACTAGAGGCGCAGGGCGCACAATCACCTAAAGTGGAGCTCTCACGGGGATTCACATCTCAAAGAACCTCAGTTCCTGCCCAAGGTGAGTAACCCTCTCTTACATCTGAATATTTGTTATCCCCTTTCCACAGATGTGAAACAGTTTTAAAAATATATCAAAAATTAATACAGATCTAATTTTTTGTTGCCTGCTATACAGATGACAGTAAAGAAAACACTGTCCAATTTCCGGAGGACACACCATGACAACTGGCAGGAGCACAAACAGCAGTTCACTGATGACCAGCTGCTTGTCCTTACAGACCTCTTAGTATCACCATGCTATTATGCCTAAATAGGTAAGGCTGTGTTTATTTTGGTTTATTTAGAAAACATTGCCATTTTATGATATCCACTCTAGCCATCCAGTCAAAGTGAAGGAAAAGGTCCTAGATCCAGGGAAAAGCGTTCCCTCCAAACAAAGTCACTATCAATGCTCAGTGGGGTATCTTCTGTTGGTTGAAAACTCCGCTTTTAGTGACCTGCTGTTTATCTTTATTGTGTATTCCCTTATTTTTGTTTGAATAAAGTAAACTAAAAGGCTAGGACTTCAGAAGAAAAGAAGTTCTATCAACACTCCCTTTGCTCCCAAACTTTCTCAGCCCATAAACTGCCCTCTGCATTTCTGTCAGAGGAGCATCACTAGAGAGACACAAGGTACCTTGAGACTGAGCATACCACATTCACGGTGTTCCTGGTCCTTGTTGATCTGCAGAACAAGGAATCAGACTTGAATTTGAACCCTGATCTCTTGCAGGGGAATGCTATGTGTTGTGACGTGACTGGACCACTATGTCAGCCTGCAAGGGAATTTTTTAATCATCATTTTCTGTAGTATCATGAGAACATGGATGAAGATATAATCTTGTTTTTAATTATTTCTATTTCAGGTTCTTCTTGGAAAAAATGAGGACCTAGAAACATTTCTGCAAAAATAAAGGAAACTCAAAACTAATTTATTGTGTATGGAACTTTTAGTCTTGGAAATCGTGATGCCTAATCAAAACCATTTTTTAAATACAAATATTAGGTCCTAACAGAGCTCTATTCATCACGAATTACAACTCCACAGGGAGTAGCTATGGGAGCCCTGCGTTCTTCCATTACTGCATCTGCGGAGCCAGATCATTACTTGTTTCAAAGCATAATGTCATGGGCCTGCATTATACAACCTTACCACCTTCACTCTCTACTCACTGGCTTACACCACCCATCTCTTCCCATCTCCTCCTTTTTCTTTCTTATTCCATGTGCCCAGTCATTTTTTACATCAGTGGATTTGCAGCGCACACACGACTGCAAGTCTGAACATTCTAAGGGAAGTGCTCCAGTTTTGGTTGACATTTTTTATCTGATCAACCTGCAGGAGCTGGTACCTATGAACCTCAAACCCACCTACTCCCATGACAAGAGGCCAGGAACCTATTTTTCCTCAAAGGATTTTTTTTCACTGCTTGCATTCAAGTACCCGTTAGGTGACAAACTCTGTACCATTTAATCCAGCTGAGAGTTTAAAAGACTACCCTTTTAAATCTTACCTTCTATGGAAATGTAAATATCCATTCTGTCCTCTGCAGCTGAGATCAGTACTATGGAAAGTGGGGCAATTTCCATGGTCTGGCCAAGTTTTAGCAGGTAATCTGACCAGGTGCACAACTTAAACCCATGACCATCTGCAGCTTCCTAAGGGTGGAAGGCTGTGGATCTTTTCAGATGAATAGAGCCCATAGATATTAATTTTTTGCTATCAAGCAATGTTTTAATTCAGAGACTGAAGAGTATGTACAGTGTGTAAAAGCACTGAACTTTTTTAACAGCATTTTCTTATTTAAAAAGACTATTAGTCGCTATTTGGAGAAGCATACCTTGCTTAAATGGAAGACTGCTAAGATTGTGAAAGTTCTGTTTTTGGTTTTGGTTTTTTGCCTGCAACTTTGTTCAGAGACTGATATCTATTGGCTATTTAACGACATGTTTAATATGTGTTACATAGATGTAAAAGACTGTATAAATTGTAGAGGCATTGCTTTGGGAAGACATTGTACAGTTTGCAACCTTTTACATAACATCATTGTGAGATTAATTTGTAAAAATTCACTCTTCAATGTTAATACTGTAGTGCTTCTGGCTTTTGTATCAAATCAAATGCCATTAGTGTTTTTTAAATTATTTTCTTTAGCAAAATATCGTTCCTTGTTTAAAAGGCAGAAATTTTATTTTGTTTTAGTTTTCATTTATCTCATGACTACATCTGATGAAGATTTTAATGCAACATTTGTGGCCATCTCTAAATGCTAACATCACATGTTTTGATGTGATAAGATTACAGAATGCAAGGTACCTCCTACAATGAAATAGTTCACAAGTTGCTGTGTTTCATCTTTCACACAACCTGTACAGTCTTCCTTACAGGAACACTACAATACATTTTGAAATATCTACCTGCTGATTGAGTGACTCAATACAATTTTAAAGCACAGCAGTGTTCCTAGTACAGTATTTACTAAGTGTCAGCACACAGATGTAACCACTGTATAGCGTAGTGCCAAAATTATTTCAATTGTGTACCTAGTTTAAAACCCAATAAATGGATTGTTTGTAACATCTGCATTTTTTGTCTTTCTTGAGCAGAAGTTCACTACTTTCAGAGTCTAATTTAGGATTGTCTACTCCAATTTCTATGGGGTTTTTGTATCAGATCTGTATGCATTGTGGAATTCAACTGAATTCAGGTTTTTTATGTAGTGAGCCTGTGGGTTGCCATTTTAAAATTTTGTGTATAAACAATAGTCTCTTTACCCATCACTGAAATGCACTACCTCAGGGATAGAACATAGCATCTGTTCTAACATCACACAGCATCACTGTTAAAGACAGCAAGTGAATAATACTGCATTCATTTCAAATGTGGGTATAATTTTAAGTGGGCACAAGGTAATCACACAAATGGAAGTTGGTCAAGATACTGAGATCAACACCATTCTATTGAGAAAAGTTCTTTAGGAATACTTAACCACAGGTGGACACAACCTGTTTTATGACATTTCCTGGAAATAACATCTCAACATCAAATTTCCCTTAATACCTTACTTGAGATATTCAATCGGTACTGCTGCAGAGGGAAGAATGCCACTTGTTGAATGACCAGTCCCTACTCCAGTAGGACCTTAGGTTTTCTTTTCTCCTTGCATTGATGTGCTAATGATGCCTGATCCTCCTTAGCTTGTGAATTCTGATGAGACGAGGGCCAAAGGCTTTACCTTCACAACAGTGAATTCACTAGTCAGACAGCTGTCTAAAGTCAAAGAAATTCAGATCTCTCCAGTAGCATAAAAATTAACTTTGAAAGCACTAAAGATTGTAGAAAGCACATGTAATAAGCTAGGTTATTTAAAGGACAACACCTTAGCTGAGAATTGATGTAGGAAAGCAGCGAGCTCTGCTATGCCCCCTATGCTGGGTTTAGGGCAATTGACATAGGAGCCAGACCCACCAGCTTTACATCAGTTCCCATTCTCAGATGGAAAACTGTAGCCAGATTATGGAACTGGGATAAAAAGGGAGCTGAGAATATGACCCTGTGCTTCAAAGATAATAGTAACGGTATTGTGGCTAATAAGCAACTAGCACTCGCCATCATAGGTGAGCTCTGCAAATCCGTGGTAAATTGCTCAACTTGAAAATTCCTTGGGATAAAAACGTACTTGTGATTGTGCAAACAAATTTGTCTTTTAACTATTTCTTCCATGGCTCAGATTAATTTTGTTCTGTCCTAGGCTTGGGGCATGATATGTGTAGTACAAAGAGAGCCTAAAACATGCGGCCTGAACTACAGTAGTGGTCAAGCCTTGCTGGTATAGAGCAATTAGCTAAAGTCAGATTGTGAGCAGAAGTCAGACCCTGTTACAAAACAAGCCTGCTTGCAAGTTCACAGAACCTGGCAAGAACAGGGCTGGAATTGCAAAAACAAAGACATTCCTAAAAAGTACTAGGCACAGGACACTCATGCAAATACATTCCAGAAGGATAGTACCAGAACACCCTAATACAAGGTTATGGTGTAAACACACTTCCGGAAGATGATACAAGGATACACTGACCCCTCTTAAAGATAAAGTCAGGGTAACAGGGTGATGGATAGAGATGTTTTGATCAAACCAACGTATACAAGGTAAAAGGTGGTAACTAATTATGTCAGAGGGGCAATACATAACTTGGTAGTATCAGTGTATAAAGAGAGATCTCAGTGGGGGTGTCTTTGGCTGGCCAAGGGGGGAATAGAAAGTCCTGCCATTCACTGAGCTGGTCCATTGTAATAGGCATACATGTCTTAGTGGTTCTATAGCATCTATAGGACCGTGCTTTGTTGACAATAAACCTGGCCAGGCACCTTCGCTACTGAAACAGGTCTGTGATCTTTGTGGGAAGTTTGATCAAGGTCAGCTGTGTCGGCTATCTGCGCAGAGCTGGGACAGCACACACAAAGAACACACACACGCAGCCAATGATTAACTACAATATGTTTTGCCAAAACATTAGATTATGGAACCATTTCATGGGGTACCATCTTTGTTCATTGCTAAAATTTTCTTTTGTGGCTTCCCTCAAGCAACATAAAGAAGATTAGGGTTGGAAGCGACCTCAGGAAGTCATCTAGTCCAACTCCTTGCTCAAAGCAGGACCAACTGCAACTAGATTGGTCCTGCTTTGAGCAAGGGGTTGGACTAGATGACCTCCTGAGGTCCCTTCCAACCCTGATATTCTATGATTCTATGATAAATAAGATATTCCAAAGCTAATAATCACCAACATATTTCTAACTAGCTTCCACCAATTTCAGCCATATAATATTATTTTGAATCCCAACATATCCCCCAGTCTGAGACATTTAGGTTGTGCCTCTTCTCTCAGATACTGGAGGCAGTTCACTTGTTTGTGGGGTATGGCCCTTCTGCACTTAAGCCAGATTCTGAGTGATTGTTTCAGGGCTCCCACCTTATCATTGCCATTCTAGTTTTTAAAGCTGATTGTTCAGGCAGTAGCAAGCAACGTCTTTTCACCTGGTCTCTGCTCTCCCTTAGGGGACAGAAGTTTCTTGGGTTTTGCTCTCCAGAGTACCTTCTATGTCTCCTCCCAACCATGGTGGAGCATGCTAAACAGAGCAAGCAGTAATCTGAATTGCTCCATCTGCAAGGAGACCCTCTCAGGATCTGCAGCAGAGGTTCTCTGCCACAACTGCTCCCTGCCTGCCCTGACTTGAACATCCCAGCTGAGGTGGATTCTTCCCCCAAAACCCCACAGTAAAGAAGATAAAAGGGACTTTGAAGTGGACTCTAAAGCCTCCCTGGCAACCACGTTTCACTACAGCCACATTGTTCTGACGCAATGAGACAAAAGCCTCCACATCTGCAATCATGTCAAATTCATATAAACAATTTCTCTCTGAAGTCTGTGATAGACTCTATGATGCAGCCAGTGAGAGAGCCATGGAAGTTAGAGTACCAGGCACCAACTCTATCTTAAACTTTGGACAGTGACTCTCGTTACTTGACAGCAATTCCTCTGTGCCTCAGAATTCTCTGGCTGAATCCTTTTTGGGGAAGAGCTCATAGACTTTAAGGCCAGAAGGGACCCTCATGATCTAATCTGACCTCCTGCACATTGCAGCCCACAGAACCTCACCCACGCAGCTCTATCGGGCAGCCGAAAACACAGACAAGCCAAGGTATTTATGCCACCCTCTGGCAGAATTCAAGGACTACAAGCCCTTGTGCACAGGCAGGAGCTCCTTTCATCACTACCCACAGAAAAGGTACCAGAGAAGGGATTTCTCTTATTTCAGGGATAAGATCTGAAGCAACAGGGGAGCCCTGGTCAAGGAATAGGTCCTACTTTCCCCTCAATATGAATGCACCTGGGCCCTTTGTTCAGAAATAGGCCTGGGAGGCCCACTACTCATCTGCCTAGTTCTGTTCAACTTCAGGCAGGTGGATACTGGACACACTGCAGCATGTTATTCTCTGGAGCACCAATCTCCTTCATAGTCTACTCAGCGTCAAGGGATGTTGCCAAATTTCAAACTATACTACCAGAGATAGCGCACCACTTAGACCGAGAAGTAAGAGAAGCTGTCTCTGTCTGTCTGAAGAGAGATCCTCAGGACTCTGCCCAGCTTTTTTCTTACTATAAATAAACTGAAGTAGAGTTTGGGCCATGTTAAACTTCAAGAGGCTGAACAGTTCAATGACGATGACAGAACTTAGGATCGAAATAACATTTATAGTTTCAGCAATATGGCCAAGGGAGCTGCTCATGTCAGTGGATTTTTCTAATGCAGACCCAGATTTTTCTCATGTACTTTTCCCCTATATCCCTTTTCTCCAGGTGCAATTGGTCATTGTTTTGCTTATGTAGGTTCCAAATTAACTCAGCCTGGTTCTACTGCGCCTCTGATAGAATCCCAGTTTATTTAAACTTCTGTAATAATCTTTTCATAGCAGTTTATCAATTTTAAAAAAAACTTCCCTCTCCCCTTTTCGTAATATAATCTATGGAGATATACCTATTCTTAACAGGGAGGGATAGCTCAGTGGTTTGAGCATTGGCCTGCTAAACTCAGGGTTATGAGTTCAGTCCTTGAGGGGGCCATTTAGGGATCTGGGGCAAAAAAAATAGTTGGGGAGTGGTCCTGCTTTGAGCAGGGGGTTGGACTAGATGACCTCCTGATGTCCCTTCCAACCCTGATATTCTGTGATTCTAATTTCATTCTACAAGTGGTGAGCTAATTTATCTTCACTTTCATTTATATTTTTCAGCACCAGTCTAGAGCTCTTTTAGTAAAGTTGTGAAACACTCACACTCTGTTATAAAGAGGAATGGTATTTAAAATTATTTTAAAAAATAATACCCAGCCTTGTGCCGAAAATATTCACAGGACTTGGCCTTGCATTGGAAAAGCTGCCTTGGGGATCGAGTTTCTTAGGCCTGGTCTACACTAGGCGTTTATGTCGACTTTAGCGCCGTTACATCGAATTAACCCTGCACCCATCCACACCACAAGGCCATTTAGTTCGACATAGAGCTCTCTTTAAATCGATTTCTGTAATCCTCCCCAACGAGGGGAGTAGCGCTAAATTCGACATGGCCATGTCGAATTAGGCTAGGTGTGGATGGAAATCGACGCTAATAGCTCCGGGAGCTATCCCACAGTGCAACACTCTGTTGACGCTCTGGACAGCAGTCCGAGCTCGGATGCTCTGACCAGCCACACCCCGGGAAAATTTGAATTCCTTTTCCTGTCTGGGCAGTTTGAATCGCAGTTTCTGTTTGGACACCGTGGCGAGCTCAGCAGCAGTGGCAAAGATGCAGAGCTCTCCAGCAGAGATGGCCGTGCAATCCCAGACTAGAAAGAGGGCCCCAGCATGGACTGATTGGGAAGTCTTGGATCTCATCGCTGTGTGGGGAGATGAGTCCGTGCTTGCCGAGCTGCGCTCCAAAAGACGGAATGCAAAGATCTACGAGAAGATCTCTAAAGCCATGGCAGAGAGAGGATACAGCCGGGATGCAACGCAGTGCCGCGTGAAAATCAAGGAGCTGAGACAAGGCTACCAAAAAACCAAAGAGGCAAATGGACGCTCCGGATCCCAGCCCCACACATCCCGTTTCTACGAGGCACTGCATTCCATCCTAGGTGCGGCCGCCACCACTACCCCACCAGTGACCGTGGACTCTGAGGATGGGATATTGTCCGCGGCCGGTTCCTCGTCGGATATGTTAGCGGACGGGGAAGATGAAGAAGGAGATGAGGAGGACGAGGCAGTCGACAGCGCTGGCACCGCTGATTTCCCCGACAGCCAGGAGCTCTTCATCACCCTCACAGAGATCCCCTACCAACCGTCCCCCGCCATTACCCCAGACACAGATTCAGGGGAAGGATCAAGCAGTAAGTGTTTTAAATATCTTAACATTTATTTATAACAGAACTTGCATATTTTAAATATTAACAATAGCTAAAGTGCTTTCAAGTATGTAAACTTTTATTTATAACAGAACAGGAAGATTTGAAATATTAACAATGGGTAAAGTGCTTCTAAACATGTAAACAGGAAAGTGCAACAAAACGGGAATCTGAACAAAGAGTATCATGATTATTGTGTCTTTGGCCGCTTCAATGTATAGTCCGAACCATTTTAAGAAAATTCAACAATGTCCGCTTCATGATTACACTGCCCAAGACGCTCCACTCTTTTGTCCCTCCAAGGGCACCTAACCCAAAAACTGGTCGATGTGTCCGGGGATAGAGGCGAGATCCCCCGGGGAGAACTCCTCATAGGCCTCCTGCAGGTGTCTTTCCAGCCTAATTATCAGGTTCTTTGGCAGGGAGAGCTTATTAGGCCCCCCGTGGTAAGAAACGTTTCCCTGCCACAACGCCAGCAGGTATTCGGGGATCATGGCCTTGCACAGCATAGCAGCAAATGGCCCCGGTTTCTGCAGGCTGTCCCGAAGCATCCTCTCCTTCTGGCTCTCCGAGACCCTCAGGAGGGTGATGTCTGGCATGACGCCCTGCTTTGAATTAGGTAGGGGAAAGTTAGTATTGGGACTGCTTGCCCGTTCCTTTACAGAACTGCAACCGCCGGTTTACAGCCACGCGGTTTACAGCCGCGAGGGGCTGGGACAGGGGCAGAGTTCATGCTTGCAGGATTGCTGCCAGCAGAGACTCGCATTGCTTTCTATGTGAAAGGAGGCCAGTGCCACTCTTAAAGTTTTAAGCAGCCACAAGTCTACGGCTTACCATGTTTGCCAGCTAGACAAAGTCCGGTGTCCTGCCCCGCTCCTCAGCTCGCCACAGCAAGACCGCAGGCACTGTAGGCGAGGGCCGAAAATTCGACCTTGTCCTCAGTGCGCGTGTGCTAGGTGCTCTGCATGGTCTTGTTCACAGAGAAAGACTATGTTCTCTGTTCACAGATACGTTGATCTGTCTCAGGAATTCACTCCCTTTTTCCAATTCCCACAGCCACATCTGCCCAGAGGCTAGCGCACATTAGGAGGAGGAAGAAGAGGACACGGGAAGACATGTTTGCTGAACTAATGGGATGCTCCCGAGCACAGGCAGCCCAGCAGACACAGTGGAGGGAGAACTTGTCCCAAATGCACCGGGCAAACATGGAACGGGAGGAGAGGTGGCGACAGGAGGACCAGCAGGCGACTCAAACGCTGCTTGGACTAATGAGGGAGCAAACAGACACGCTCCGCCGCCTTGTGGATGTTCTGCAGGACCGGAGGCAGGAGGAGAGAGCCCCGCTGCAGTCTCTCTCTAACCGCCCTGCCCCGCCACCAAGTCCCATACCCCCCTCACCCAAAGTCCAAACACGGAGGGGCGGCAGAGGCCGTGAAAACTTTCACTCCACCCCAGCGGACAGCTATAGCACTAGAAGGCTCTCATTCCCCAAAATCTGAAAAGTCCTTTCCTACCCGCCTCACACAAGACCCCGTCCAAGTTTCACCCCCCCGTTCCATGTGTGGTTGTTAATAAAAAATACGTTTCTGTTCATTACTGTTTCCATCCTCTTCTTTTGGAGGAGAGTCTGTCTGAAGGGGGGGGAAGGGGCTTGGTAATTAGACAGGACAGTCACCTTTAGCAGGGGGCAGGCCCAGCAGCAGGGCACATACACAGTGCAGTGACTAGTTACCCCGGTCAGTCTGGGAGGTGGCTTTCATGTTCTGTGGGGGGGGGCGGGGTTGCTCTGTGACTTTGTGGCGGGGGAGGGCAGTTTAGAAGCATCATTAGCATCACAACACTAAACCCAGGTTTAAAACATTCCCGCGAAAACAGTAATGAAGACAACGGTGTTCATTAGCAAAACAGAACAGATTTTATTTTTTGGGAAGGGGGTGAAGGGGGTAACTGGGTAAAGAAACGGGGGCAAGTTCAGCCTCTGTGTCCACAAACTTAAAAGTCACTGGGTACCCTGCTCAGTCTCCCCTTGAGACGGCCAAAAGCACACTCCACCACCATTCTGCACTTGCTCAGCCGGTAGTTGAAGAGTTCTTTTTCACTGTCCAGGGCGCCAGTATAGGGCTTCATGAGCCAGGGCATTAGCGGGTAGGCTGGGTCCCCGAGGATCACTGTAGGCATCTCCACATCCCCAACAGTTATCTTGTGGTCCGGGAAGTAAATACCAGTCAGGGCTGCTCGCATGCGGGTGTCCTTGCGCTTCAGGGCAGGGGACAGCAACTCACAAAGTTCCAGGAAAGTCCCCTTCCGCATGCGAAAGTTTCGCAGCCACTGGGATTCATCCCAGACCTGAAGCACTATGCGGTCCCACCAGTCCGTGCTTGTTTCCCGGGCCCAGAATCGGCGTTCCACAATATCCACATGACCCATTGCCACCGTGATGTCCTGGGCGCTGGGGCTCGTGGTTTCTGACAGCTCTGTGCTACTCTCCGACTTCAGGCCCTCACGGCGGTGCCGTAGCCTCCTCGCCTGATTTCTCTGCATCTGCCTCAGGGAAAGGTGTATGATAAGCTGCGAGGCGTTGAGAACGGCCACAACTGCAGCGATGGTCGCAGCGGGATCCATGATCGCAGTGCTGTGGCATCTGCGCTGTCACTGATCAAAAAGTGCGCGAACTGATTTCCCGCCGGCGCTTTCAGGGAGGGAGGGAGGGCGGTAGTGACTGACGGATGACAACAGTTACCCAAAAGCACCCTCGCCACATTTTTTTACCCAGAAGGCATTGGCGGATCGACCCAGAATTCCAATGGGCAGCGGGGACTGCGGGAACTGTGGGATAGCTGCCCACAGTGCACTGCTTCCAATGTCGACGCTTTCCCCGTTAGTGTGGACTCACAAAGTCGAATTACTGTCCTTAGTGTAGACACACACGTTCGACTTTCTAATATCGATTGCACATATTCGATTTAACTAAAATCGAACTACTCTCGTAGTGTAGACATACCCTTAGAGTAGTAGTTTACCAAAAGGGGGTTTGTGTGAAGTTTAGTAATGTTAGGATTAAAGACAGTTATATTTTAGAAACGCTTATTTTCAAGGGATGTTCTAAGAATGCTGTAAAGAATGAGTTTGTATCCAAATGTCTCATGAAAGATGCTGCAAAAATTATTGCTATCATGTTTCCTGTCTCACAGACATGAATTGATTTTGCTGTCAGCCATTCTCTTTAAAAGGGGAGGACTAGAGAGAGACTTAGGTTGCCAATGTAAAAGGATTGTGCAGTGTTGTTTCTTGTTCCCATGGAGATCCTTTTTGCCTCAATTCATTCACTTCCTAAATACAAGACCTGAGTTCTAATGACCCTTTTATCTAGTGAATGCCACATTGTGTAATATTCATAGCGGCTCAGCAGACTATGTACAATAGTCCTGTGCTCTGCTTGTTTTATTTTGGTGACTGATATTAAAAAGAGTATTTGAACACACAACCTTCTACTTAAATTTTTAAAAGGCTGCCACACTTCTACTAGAAACATTTGCGCTGTGCCCAGAGAGGTATATTTCTACATTTTGGTAACTATAGTACTGGAAAAAAATCTCTCTCCTCTGCGATCTTCCATTTTAATTAATTTATTACCTTTAGCGAAACACATTTTCCTTTTGAGAAAGTGTCCAGTTCACAAAACTTTAACCCTTCACTATCACCTCTAATGGTCAAAAAATTTCTAACTACGGTTTCTAAAACTAAGCTCCTAAGTCCATATTTTGGCATCTCTGGGCTGGATGTTCAGAAATGCCTAAGTGACTAAGGAAGTCAATAAGACTTGTGCTCTTAAGCACTTTGGAAAACCCCTACCCAAAATAAATAACCTGATTTTCAAAGTGCTGAGCAGCCTTTTCTCAACCCATTTATGTAGGTGCCCAAATGGGAATTCAGGAGCCTGATTGTAGGCACCCAAGTTTGAAAATATGACCAGTAATCATATTTAGCACTTATACAGACCTTTCCATCCCTAGATCTTAAAGTACTTTGCAAAGAAGGGCAAGTTATCATTTCCACTTTTCAGATGGGGAAACTGAGGCACAGAGGGTTTCCATAACTTACAGAAGGTCACATAGTAAGTCAATAGCACATTCAGAAATAGAACCCAGGTCTGCTAACTCCAGATAGTGGGCCCTACCCTGTGACCCAGCTGTTTTCTCCATGCTGTTGTAAGAATAATAGCAGAAGAAATGTTTTAAAAAGTTATTTGAGCAGCACCAAAAATATTCACACTCTGCTGTAAGTTTTGCACAAACAACCCCTGGTCTTGCATTTATCAGAATCATCCTGTTAGTCCCGAAGCATGCTAAATGGCTCTGAAAGAGTTTCTCACTCAAACTGAACAGTATTAATCGCTTTGCAGTAACTCCCTCCTGCATTTAGTAAAATATCAGAGAATGATTTTTCAGTTCTGTTTAATTATACAATAATGTGTTCTCTGAGGTCTATAGCTAAACTTAAGGGGTGAAATCATGGCTCCATTGAAGTCAGTGACAAAACTCCCAGTGCCTTCAGTGAGTCCAGGATTTCACCCAAGGAAGATAAATGAACTATGATCAAGGGAACATCAACAAGAGACAGGACAGCTGAGAAAAGCATAATCTGAAGCAATAAGACACAACTGATGCTTTGGGCAACCCCATTCTGCATATCTTGATAACAGCAACATGAAACAAGTGTCTAGGCCAGAAGATTCTCTCGTTCTTTTAATGACAATGGCTAGGCAAGTGGCCCTTTCCGGGAGGAGACTGACATCTCATTGCTGAACAGCCCTATAATTAATTTCAATAGAAAAATAGCTGAAAGAGAATTTAGCCTAGTACGTGCATTGGCCAGGCTGGTGAACTGAGTCATAAGTTTATTGAACAAAAATAGTTGCCATATTCTTAGTTTTATAAAGAAATGTTTTAAAAATAAATCTACATGTATCTTAGATGAGCTTTCAAACTGTCAGTGCAACTTTACTGTGTTGCTGTTTTGTTGCATATTCCAAGCACTGCAATGCTTTTATGTATTTGTCTGGGCTTTTTCCAGTGATGGATAACAAATTCATACAAAACCAGTACAATGCATGCAATACCAATACATAAAGCAGGAGTCCTTGCACCACAGCAGTTTCACAGCACCTCACTGCCTTGTCCAGTCAGGTTGGTTAATATCTAGTGTGTATTACTGCCATATGTTTTCAGTGACTAATGACTTTCGGTGCTGTAATTTTTGAATGCCTAACTTGAGATCCCTTGAGGGGGCCTATTTTCAGCGGGCAGGTGCTGAGCATTTCCTGCAAATGAAGCCCATTTCAGTGTGTGTAATTGGGCACCTAAAAATTGAGATACCTTTGAAAACTGACCACGATGTTTTGTGAATGGCAAGTAGATTAATGTAGCATTCAAAGGATGAGATACTATTTGTGTTTATTAGTTGTCCTGTGGTAACACCTAGGAGCCCAGGTCATGAACCAAGACCCCACTGTGCTAGGCACTGTACAAAACAGAACAAAAAGATGAAGAGCTCAAAATGTACGTATAAGACAAGCGACAACAATAGGTGGATACAGAGAGATGGGGGAGACACTGTATTCAGTTTTCTGAGGTATTTTTTTAAGCAATCTAGATACATTTTCTCCATTGGTAACCTTGGATAATGAACTTTCTTCATGGGGTGGTGGGAGGCTGATTGCATTCGTGTTTGTAAAGTGCTCTGACATCTTTGCATGAAAAGTGCTAAAGAAATGCAAAGTATTAATACTGAACGCTGTCAAGTGGACCCTCACCAATCCACCCTTTGGCTAATTTCCAGCTCACAGTAAAGATGTAATAGCAGATTCTGCAATGACATTTCATATTATTTGAGATTTCATTCTTTTTATTAAATACACTACAGGGTATTCTGAAGTTTAAATACTGTACTACAGTGTAATTAATATAGAACACATTTTGGAAATATGCTCCACCTTTGGGCGGGGGGAGGGTTGGTTTGATTTTATCATAATATTTGTTCACATAGGACCCAATTCGGTGAAGCACTTAAGTGTGTGTTTAGCTTTAAGCATGTGACTACTTGACTTCAATGGAACTGTAATGGGGGAGGGGAGAGATCTATTCCCTGCTCTGGCATCCCCCAGTGGCTGTGTCTGGGAATTAGCTCTGCCCATTTGGACGCCTTCTTCCTTCACTCGCTTGCTCACGACGTGGCCCCTCTTGCTCTCTAGGAATCACAGTGCTTCCTCTTCGTGACAGCCCTATGGCGAGGTTACTACGTAGTTTTCCCCTTACAAGGTAACAAAGTTTCACTGGACTAGCTGTCTGGATGCCATTCCAGGCAGTCTTCCCGTTTAAGATTGTGCCACTTTTCCAGAGGCTGTTAGGGGAACCCAGGCACGCCCACTACTCCAGGTTCCAGCCCAGGGACCCTACAATTGTCAGCCAAGGCTTGCACTGTCTCAATCCTCTGCCGTGTCCGTCTTCCTACTCCACCCTCTGCAGGTTTTCTTCACCACCACCCCTCTGGGTAAACCCTTCCCTTAGGTCAAGATCCCAGGGCTTCCACTCCCCCACTGGGTTTCCTCTTTCTCTCTTCACCAGGTCCAGAGCGTGACTGCAGACCTCCATGCTGCAGCCACTTCTATTCCCATGTCCTGGCTTTAGACAAGCTCCTGCCCAGATGGGCTCCAGCTTCAATTAGTGCTTGTCAGTCAAGCCTAAGTCTCCCCCAGGTCCAGTCTACTAGGTTAATTAGCTCCTTCTGAGCCACCTTCATCCCTTTGGGGGGGGGGGGGGGGGGGGGGGGGGGAACACCTCATCATAGGGACTACTCGTACACTTAAAGTCAAGCATGTACTTAATTGCACGTACTTAACTGAGGTCTTGGTGCCAGATTCTGGTATCCTTACATGAGGTAGCACCTTATTCTACAAGTCGTTTCATTGACGTTGGGGGAATTATTGGTGGAGTGAGGCACTGGTCAGTAAATGTGTCAGAATCTGGCCCTTTCTCACTACCTGAAAAAGTTCACTCATTTAGAACAGTTCTCTTAGTAGTTAGCTCCTGGCCAATGCCCACTGAAATCAACGAAAAGACTCCCAGGCCCTCAGTGAAGTTCCTGCTTTTCATATTTGTAAAGCCATTTCTTAGACCTGGTCTACACTAGGAATTTACTTCAGTAGAGCTAAGTCTCTCTGAGGTGTGAAAAATCCATACCCCTGAGAGATGTACCTATACCAACCAAACCCAGTGTAGAGAACACTAGGCTGACAAAAGAATTCTACCATTGACCTAGCTACTTTCGGGGAGGTAGATTACTTACGCCAACAGGAGAAGATCTCCCGTCAGCATAGGGTAGTGTCTACACGGAAGCATTGCAGCGGCGCAGCTGTAGCATTTTAAATGTAGAAATACCCTTTGTCTTAATCTGACTACGGAGTATTGATTCCTCCTCCTCTGTTGGTGAGGGGACTCCTGAAAGGCACTGTCTCAGCCAATCTGTACACTGTGTGCTTCTCAGGCTCTGAGCAGGTCCATGCAAAACAGAGTGCTTTTGCAGCCTGGGGAATCACCATGCAGGAAAAGTTATTAACAGCTTTGTCTCCCTGTTTGAAAATGTTGCCCACACTACTTTGTCGCACTAATGTTATTTTTTAAGGCTTCTCGTTGAGCGCTTTAATAGAACGCTCAAGACAATGCTGAGGAAATTTCCTCCTCAAGAACTGCAACAGTGGGACCAGCTACTTCCGCCATTGCTCCTGGCCATCCGCGAGGTACCCCAGTCGTCCACCAAATTCTCCCCCTTTGAACTCTTGTATAGACGCCAGCCCCGCAGGGTACTGGATCTGATGAGAGAGGCCTGGGAATACACCCCCTCAACCTCCTAGGGGCTCCTCCAATATGTACTGCAATTGCGAGACTGGCTTGACCAAGCCAGGACCCTCGCCCGAGAAAATCTTCAGGCGGCCCCAGGGATCCAGGAGCGGTGCTATAACCACAGGGCATGAACAAGAAGCTTTGCGCTCGGGGACTGGGAACTTCTACTCCTCCCATCAGAAGAGTCGAAGCTCCTGGCTCAGTGGCAAGGCCCGTACGAAATTGTCTGTCAGGTGGGGCCTGTCACCTACGAGGTTCACCAGCCCGACCAGAGGAAGAAGAAACAGGTGTACCATGTGAACCTCTTGAAACCCTGGCATGCCCGGGAAGGATTGCTAATAGTCCCTACCCACCCGAACCAGCCCTAGGGCCCCAAGTGCCTGAGTTGGACAAAACAGAGGAGCCTCAATTGGGTGACACGCTGTCGGCTGATCAGCAGAAACAAGCTCAGTGCCCTGGCCAGACTACCGTCATACCGCACACGATCCAGACAACCCGGGACAGGTGGTCTGAGAAGCGACCCGCCCCCTCCCATGGCAGATGCGAGAGATTGTGGAAAAGGAGACCCAAACGATGGTAGAATTGGGAGTCATCGAGCGGTCACGAAGCGAGTGACGCAGCCCCATTGTACTGGTCCCAAAACCTGAATGGAGCCATCGCTTCTGTATCAACTTTTGGAAGGTAAATGTGATCTCGCAGTTTGACGCTTATCCAATGCCCTGGATTGATGAGCTCCTCAACCATCTTGGAACCACCAATTACATCATCACAGTTGATCTCACAAAAGGGTATTGGCAGATCCCCCTGGACCTGCGTTCCAGAGAGAAGATGGCGTTCACCACTCCGACGGAGCTGTATCAATTTGTTCGGATGCCTTTCGGCCTCCGTGGGGCCCCGGCTACCTTTCAGCGCATGATGGATCACCTCCTGAGTCCACATATAGCCTATGCGGCTGCTTACCTAGATGACATTGTTATCTATCGTCACCATTGGGAAGAACACTTACTCTGGGTAGTGGCAGTCCTGTGGACCATTCGGATAGCAGACCTCACGGCCAACCCGAAGAAATGTCAGATTGGATGGCAGGAAACTACCTACCTGGGATATATCCTAGGACAAGGCCTTGTACGGCCCCTCTTAGGGAAGGTCCAAGCCCTGCAGGCCTGCCCAGTGCCAATTACTAAGCGGCAGGTACGGCAGTTTTGGGGCATAGTGGGATACTATCGATGCTTCATCTCCCAGTTTGCATCCATCGCGGCTCCCCTCATGGCCCTTTTAACTAAGGACAGCCCACATCGAGTACGATGGTTGGTGGAATGCGAAGAGGTGTTCCAAACCCTCAAGGAGAGCCTGTGTCGGGAACCTGTACTATTCAGCCCCGATTTTGACCAAGAGTTCCTGGTCCAGACAGATGCTTCAGAGGTGGGGTTATGGGCAGTCTTTTCCCAGGAGATGGATGGGGAAGAGCACCCTGTCCTCTACATTAGCCAGAAGCTCTTCCCCAGAGAATGCCACCATGCAGTTATAGAAAAGGAGGCCCTCACCATCAAATGGGTGATTGAGGCCCTCACATACTACCTTTTCGGGAAACCCTTCATTCTGATAACCGATCATGAGCCCCTAAAGTGGTTGGGTACCATGAAAACAACCAACGCTCAGCTGATGAGATGGTACCTCACATTGCAGCACTATGCCTTCACTATCCGATACTGTGCGGGGAAACAGAATGCTAATGCGGATTTTCTGTCCTGCCTAGGGGAAAGCCAAGAGACCAGCCCCAAAGCTCGGGAGCTGGACTTAAGGGGGTGGTGGTGTAGTGAGGTGGGGTGGGGTGGCCTCCCGAGGACCCAGAGTAGGAGGGCCCCTGCACTGAACCCTGGTGGGAGGAACCAGGGCCTAGTTGCCCCTCCCCCAGGAAGTGGGAGGGAGGGGCAGGAAGTAAAAAAGGCGGCTCAGAAAGCTCAGTAGGGAGGCAACCACCGGAGAGACCAGACGCCTCCTGCTGCCTCCCGAGCTGGGAAGCAGCAGAGGGTGACGAGGGAGCAGAGGACTGGCATGGGCCACCGGGGCCGCTAGCTGATTCAGACCTGGAGGAAGCAGACAACTGGACCGGGCAGCCCTGACCATCATCAGACCTGACCCCGGAGGAGAAGACAACTGGTCTGGACCATCTACAGACCAGACCCCCAAAGACTTGCTCCCTGTCCTGGAAGCCACCGTCAACCTCGACCCCTCCTCAAAACAACAGGTACACCAAGAAGGGGAGTATGGAAGTGGCCCGGGGTAGCAGACCCCTGTCTGGCCGCAACAGTGACAGAGGGTGAGTCAGCGTGTTGCGACGTGGATCCCCGCTGACCCAGTGACAAAGCACTTCATCACTGGTAGTGCCCTGGGCCGGGACACAGTGGAGTGGGTGGGCCTGCGTCCCCCCGGCCACCCCAACCCATGGGTGGCAGTCTCCCCTTCCACAGGCCAGAAGCCTGAGCCTCAGACTCTTTGCTGTCCCGCCTGATCCAGGGCCTGGGCTAACTGATAGCTTATTTGCCGCTCAGCCTGCACACAGACCTGAGCCTCGGACTCTTTGCTGCCCCGCCTTGATCCAGGGCTGAGGCTCATTGACTGTTTGTTTCCTTCCCAGCCTGAGCACAGGCCTGGGCCCCAGCTGCGAGTGGCGACCGCTTCGTTCCCCACAGTGGCTGACGGATCAGTGACGTAGTGAGGCGGGGTGGCCTCCCGAGGACCCGGAGTGGGAGGGCCCCCGCACTGAGCCCCTACAGGACCAAAAAAAAATAAAAACCCAGCAGGGTAAAAGAGGCCATTAGAGACAAAAAGACATCTTTGAACAATTGGAAGTCAAATCCTATTGAGGAAAATACAAAGGAATATACACTCTGGCGAGTCAAGTGTAAAAGAATAATTAAGCAGGACAAAAAAAATTTGAAGAGCAACTAGGAAAAGACACAAAAACTAACAGCAATTTTTGTTTAAATATATCAGAAGTGGGAAGCCAGCCAAACAACCAATGGGTCCACTGGACAATCCAGGTGCTAAAGGAGCCCTCAAGGAAAACAAGGCCATTGCGTAGAAGCTAAGTGAATTATTTGCATCGGTCTTCACTTAAGAAGATGTGAGGGAGATTCCCACACTTGAGACATTCTTTTTAGGTGACAAATCTGAGGAATTGTCCCAGATTGAGGTGTCAATAGAGCAGGGGTGGGCAAACTTTTTGGCCTGAGGGCCACATCTGGGTATGGAAATTTTATGGTGAGCCATGAATGCTCACGAAATTGGGGGTTGGGGTGTGGGAGGGGTGAGGGCTCTGGCTGGGGGTGTGGGGTGGGGCCAGAATTGAGGAGCTCAGGGTGCAGGAGGGGTCTCCGGGCTGGGGCAGGGGTTGGGGTGCGGGGGGGAAAGAGGTGAGGGCTCCAGCTAGGGGTGCGGGGGGGGGGGAAAGAGGTGAGGGCTCCGGCTGGGGGTGCGGGCTCTGGGGTGGGGCTGGGGAGGAGGCATTGGGGGTGCAGGAGGTTGCTCCGGGCTGGGTCGGGAGGGGGATCAGAGTTGGGGCAGGGGGTTGGGGCATGGGAGGGGGTCAGGGGTGCAGGCTCTGGCTGGCGCTTATCTCAAGCAGCTCCCAGAAGCAGCGGCATGTCCCCCCAGTGGGATTTGCCCCACTCCACGCGGTTCCCGGCCAATGGGAGCTGTAGGATCAGCACTTGGGGTGGGGGCAGCGTGTGGAGCCCCCTGGCTGCCCCTATGTGTAGGAGCCGGAGGGGGGACATGCCGCTGCTTCCTGGAGCCACGTGGAGTGGGGAAAATCCCCAATCCCGCTCCCCGGCTAGAGAGCTGGAGCGAGGTTAGCCCCAGACCCCACTCCCCGGCAGGAACTCGAGGGCCAGATTAAAATGGCTGGAGGACTGGATGTGGCCCCCAGGGCTGTAGTTTGCCCACTCCTGCAATAGAGGATGTTTGGGGATAAATTAAACAGTAATAAGTCACCAGGACCAGATGGTATTCACCCAAGAGTTCTGAAGGAACTCAAATATGAAATTGCAGAACTACTACCTGCGGTATGTAATCTATCACTTAAATCAGCCTCTGTACCAGATGACTGGGTGGATAGCTAATGTAACTCTGATTTTTTAAAAAGGCTCCAGAGGCAATCTTAGAAATTAAAGGCCAGAAAGCCAAACTTCAGTACCAGGCAAATTGGTTGAATCTATCGTAAAGAATAGAATTATTAGACACATAGATGAACACAGTGTGTTGGAAGAGTCAACATGGCTTTTGTAAAAGGAAATCATGCCTCACCAATCTATTAGTATTCTTTGAGGGAGTCAACAAACATGTGGACATGGGTGAGACAGTATGTGGACTTTCAGGAAGCCTTTGACAAGGTCCCTCACCAAAAGCTCTTAAGGAAAGTAGGCAGTCATGGGATAAGAGAGAAAGTCCTCTCGAGGAGCAGTAAGTGGTTACAAGATAGGAAACAAAGGGTAGGAATAAATGGTCCCTTTTCAAAATGGAGAGAGGTAAATAGCGGTGCCCCCAGGAATCTGTACTGGGACTAGTGTTGTTCAACATATTTATAAAGGATCTGGAAAAAGGGGTAAACAGTGAGGTGGCAAAGTCTGCAGACGATACTAACTTACTCAAAATAGTTAAGTCCAAAGCTGATTGTGGAGAGGTACACAGTGATTTCACAAAACTGAGCTACTGGGCAACAAAATGGCAGATGAAATTCACTGTTGATAAATGCAAAGTAATGCACTTTGGAAAACATAATCCCAACTTATACATCCAAAATGCGGGGGGCTAAATTAGCTGTTACCACTCAAGAAAGACATCTTGGAGTCATTGTGGATAGCGCTTTGAAAACATTTGCTCAATGTACAACAGAGCAAAGGGATAGATAATAAGACAGACGATATCATAACGACACTATATAAATCCTTATTATAGAATCATAGAAGATTAGGGTTGGAAAAGACCTCAGGAGGTCATCTAGTCCAACCCCCTGCTCAAAGCAGGACCAACACCATTCATCCTAGCCAGGGCTTTGTCAAGCCAGGCCTTAAAAACCTCTAAGGATGGAGATTCCACTATCTCCCTAGGTAACCCGTTCCAGTGCTTCACCATCCTCCTAGTACATGTTATACCCTTGTACATGTTATGCCCACACCTTGAATACTGAATGCAGTTCTGGTTGCCCCATCTCAAAAAGGTATATTAGAATTTGAAATAGGGCAACAAAAATGATTAGAGGCATGAAGCAGCTTCCATATGAGGAGAAATGAAAAAGACTGGGGCTGTTCAACTTAGAAAAGAGATGACTAAGGTGGGATATGATACAGGTCTATAAACATATGGATGATGTGGAGAAAGTGAATAAGGAAGTGTTATTTATCCTGAAGGGATAACAGAAGAACCAGGGATCACCCAATGAAAATAATAGGTAGCAGGTTTAAAACAAACATAAGGAAGTACTTCATCACATAACACACAGTCAACTTGTGAAACTTTTTGCCAGGGGATATCGTGAAGACCAAAGGCATTACTGAGTTTAAAAAATAATTAGATAAATTCATAGGGAATATGTCCATCAATAGCTATCAGCCAAGATGATCAGGGATGCAATACCGTGCTCTGGGTGTCCCTAAGCCTCTGACTGCTGGAAGCTGGGACTGGACAATGGGATGGATCACTTGATAAACTGAAGCATGTGGCACTGGCCCCTGTTGGAAGACAGGATACTGCGCCTTTGGTCTGACCCAGCACAGCTGTTCTTATGTTTTCAACCAGCTGATGGCCAAGCCATTACAAGTTCGGTTGGGTTTTTTAGTTAGATAAGTTATAGGATTCCTTACTGGGTCTGTTTAGAAACAGAAAAGCAATAAAACAGTGGGTCCAGCGGAATTTTAATCTGGAGGACTAAAGAATCACTTCTAATTCAATAGAATTACAGTCATTATGATCTTGATTACACTGCTCTACAGCCAAAATGCTTCTGAAATAAATGTAGTCAAACTTTACTAATTCTGGGTCACTGAGAACGAAAATGATGCTTAAAATTGTTGATTGGCTCTAGTTTTCAAGATATGCTATTGGGTCAGTATATACGACCCTTGACTTGGGAATGGCGGAGGATAAGTGAGTTATAAAGGGAAGGGATCTCAATTTAAACCAGAAATGACTAAAATACATCTTTGACTGGATCTATGAATAAATCTATAACTGGGTTTGGACAGTACTTGCTTTTTCGGCAAAACAATGAATGATGCAATCTGAAGCTGGTATTGTGTCATACATGATATGAATTGCATCATGTTATTCCTAGAAGTCATGGATGATGCAATCATAACGAAGCTTACATCACTCTGCTGAACAAATTGCCCTATATCAGCTCTAGAAATCATACAGTGTCTTGCTCTCTTATTTGTCAGTGTTTGATTTTGCAAAGGGACACATTTCTGTTTAGCCAAAGTGAGCAGAGATGCCTTGTACTTGTGTGAACAGTGCAGATAACTTCTGCTATGTTTGTGGTGAAGTGACTTTTGCATCACAAAAGCGCAGTATAACCACTATGGTTAAGAAAGCCTATCACCTTTATTTTGGCTGCAAAATTGGAGATCAGGACAAGAGGTGGGCCCCACACATATGCTGCAACACTTGTACAACAAATCTTGGCCAGTGGTTGAACAGGAAAAAGAAATCTATGCCTTTTGCAGTGCCAATGATTTGGAGAGAGCCAACAGATCATACCAGCAATTGTTACTTCTGCATGGTGCCTCCAGTTGGGAAAGGTGTGTCAAAGAAGAAAAAGTGGACTGTGCATTATCCAAACATTCCATCGGCTATACGCCCAGTACCCCACGGAGAAGGACTGCCGGTTCCTGATGCACCAGAATCATTCTCACTTGAGTCAGACGAGGAAGAGGATGAAACTTCTGGTCCTGAACCATCAATGTCACAGGACCCACATTTTCTCCCATCCTCCTCCTCTGAACCACACCTCATAACACAAGGTGAACTGAATGACCTTGTCAGGGATTTGGAACTACCCAAGAGTAAGGCAGAGCTGTTGGGCTCCAGACTACAGCAGTGGAATCTCCTGGCAGGTGATGTTAGGGTTTCCATGTTCCGTGACCGTCAAAAGGATCTTGTCCCATTCTTCTTCATGGAAGGTGATCTTGTAGCCTGCAACAACATCGATGGTGTGATGGCAGCCCTCAACATCGTTCACGATCCAGATGAGTGGAGACTGTTCATTGATTCATCGAAGACGAGTCTTAAAGCTGTTTTACTGCATAATGGCAATGTTTTGCCATCAATTCCAGTTGGTCATGCAGTCCATATGAAGGAAACCTATGACAACATGAAACAACTTTTGAGGTGCATAAACTATGACCAACATCAGTGGCAGCTTTGTGGCGATTTGAAGGTTGTTGCTCTCTTGCTTGGTCTGCAGACTGGATACACAAAGTACTGCTGTTTTCTCTGCGAATGGGATAGTCGTGCAAGAGATTCCCACTACCTCAAGAAAGATTGGCCACTCCGACAGTCATTGGAGCCTGGGAGGAAAAGTGTTCAGCATCCACCACTTGTTGAATCAAGAAAGATTTTGTTACCACCCTTACACATCAAGCTGGGTCTGTTGAAGAACTTTGTCAAGGCCATTGACAAAACACAAGCAGCTTTCAAGTACCTCTGTGGAAAATTTCCAAGGTTAAGTGAAGCTAAGATAAAGGAAGGTGTCTTTGTTGGTCCTCAGATTCGTGAACTTCTTCGAGATGATGCATTTGACCATGCACTGCGTGGCAAGGAAAAGACGGCATGGAAAGCCTTCCAGTTAGTGGCAATAAATTTTCTCGGATACAACAAGGCAGACATCTACAGGTTGTTGGTGGAAAACCTCCTCAAGGCATACAAAAGCCTTGGTTGCAACATGTCACTAAAGATACATTTTTTGCACTTTCATCTAGATATTTTTCCACCGAACTGCGGAGCAGTGAGCGACGAGCACGGCGAGCGATTTCACCAGGACATTGCAACAATGGAGAAACGCTATCAGGGCAAATGGAGCCCATCAATGCTTGCTGACTATTGCTGGACAGTGACAAGAGATGCTCCATTTAATGAATACAAGAGACAAGCCAAGAAGCGCCGAGTAGACACTGAATAGGACTAAACTATGTACATAATAGTTTTTTGCCTTTTGTTTCATAATACATTTTATTTATATAACCCTTTTGCTGATTTTTAAAGTGTTACATAAACGGGACAGGTGAAATATTATCATGTAAAGCAACCATAAACACATGAAAAGACCTAGGTTTACAATTTATGATTAAAACTCTACTATCTACACAATATACATAGACATAAAATGTAAAAACTTAAATATCTTAGAAACAGTAGCCAATCAGTTGTTTTAATTGTCATACTTGAATTCAGCACATCAAAATACATAATAAATAGCACATTTTATCTCTGAAGCCGACGACTTCTCAAAAATTATAGACCAGTGTTATTTAATAATTATAATCTTAATTAGTTAATCCTATAGCACCTTCCATCTGAGACTTTCAAAGCACTTCACAAACATCAGGGTCCCAAATTTGTAACCTTTATTCATGCTGAGTAGTGATTGCTCACACAAGTAGTACATCTCTTTCTCAAGACACTGCACAGAGCAGAGATGGATTCTTTGTTAAAGATGAGAAGTTGTTATTTTCAAACGTGTCTAAAGCCGTTTCTACACTTGTGGAGGCATGTAGGGTACATGTAGCTACATACCACAGTGAAAAGCAGGTTGCATCCACACTGTGGTGTGTAGCTACATGTGGTAGTGAAAGGTTCTGGCATGGGGGAGGCAGCGGGGAAAGGCACTGGCTGCTGGAGCCTTTCCCCATTGTCTTCTCCTTCCAGAGCATTTCACTGCAGTGAGGCAAGACTCCAGAAGTGGGACACTATACTGCTAAAAATAACAGTGTAGACGGTGGAGGCACTGGTTGGGTGTGTAGAGAGCTGTGTAGGCTACATACCCACAGGGTTCAGGCGTGTCAGGACTCACTAAGTAGTGCCTCCCCCAGCTACACTGCTATTTATACCTATGATAGCTGGGCATGCTGTGTCCATATTCTACATGCCGCCCTAAGTGTAGACATAACTTACGTGACTTAGGACCACAAGCCCCACTGACATTCAAAAGATGGCTTTCCTCTCACTATTGATCTGAAAAAATGGAACAGATTCATGGAGAAGTTAGCATTCCATGTGCTGCTGCTGGTTCCCATTCCAACACTTTCTCTTCAGGTCTTGACACATGGGGATGAAAGTATTTTAAAACTTTTTAGAACAGCTAGAGGCCTTCCACATGCAGTCTCTGCCATTATGGGGATCCACTGGCAAGACAAAATTACCAGCCATGAGGTTCTCCAAAAGTCAAATGCCACAAGCATTGAGGCCATGCTGATAAAAGCCCAACTACGCTGGGTTGTACACATCTTTAGGCTCCCTGAACATTGACTCCCCAGAAAAATTTTCTATGGAAAATTGTAACAAGGAAATCGGAATCAAGGCCACCTCAGAAAGCGCTACAAGGACAGCATCAAGAACATCATACACTTTGATACAATAAAACTGGACAATCTCGAGAAGCCCAATCTCAAATAGATCAGTATCGCGACACACAACACTCAGAGCTTTCCAAGCCTTTGAAGAGGACAGAAATAATCGATTGTTAGCTGCAAGAGAAAAGCATCATACCACTGCAGTAGCTACCAAGATGCTCACCAATGACTTTGTCTGCCCGATCTACTCACAAGCATACGCATCACACTTTGGACTTCAGAATCATTCCAGAATCCACAAAAAGAGAGAGCGTGAAAACATCATAGTCAAACTGACGGACTACACGAGAGAACACGTATGGCTTTGCAACCTGACTGCTTCTCAAGATGGTGAAAGTGACTGTTGGAGACATGATCATTCTGATAATGTTGGCAGGGGTGGGGGAAATTCAGGGGGAACCAGTGAATGGATTTGAATATTCATAGATTCCCAGGCCAGAAGGGACAAATTGTGATCATCTTGTCTGATCTCTTGTATAACACTGGTAATAGAACTTCTGCAAAATAATTCCTAGAGCATATCTTTTTAAAAAAATCCAATCTCGATTTGTAGATGTGGTGTCTGGTGTTGAGTGGACACCTTTGTGTAGGCATGTGAGTATCTGAGAATAGCCGTGGAGCAGAGAGAGAACAGCTAGAAATAGAACAGACAATTTCTGCTTTCATTTTTTAAAGGACATTTCTAGCCTTTTTCCTCACAAGAGCCCTGAAAACATAGCTTGATGGAAACTGATCGCTAGGCTTGAAAGGAACAAGCAGCTTGCCTCCCTTTCTGCAATAACTATTGGGAGGTTGGAGGCTGAAGTTCTCTCTCTCAAGACAGCTCTGTGGTCTGCACTGGTGACAGCATTGGTGTGTCCATGATTGTATACCAGCATGTATGCACTTGAGGACGTGGGATCCAACATGTCAGATAATCCTGGCCCCAAACTTTGCTATTCTAGTCCCACCTCAGAAGGAGGGAGTCTGAGAGCCTGCAAGGGGGAGACAGCTTTTAATTACTAGCCCATCAAGTGGCCACACAGCACAGGGTAGTGCTTCTTTATACTGACAGCAAAATACATTACATGTTCATTGCTACCAGCTTATCCTTTTTTAACTGTTTACACAGGGCTGAGGAGCCTTCTCAGTAGATCTCTAATAATACTGAGTACAGTGCTTTGAAGACAATATTAGATGTTGTCATATTATTGTTCTTCTAGTAAATGAACTGGTCTCTGCAAGTTGGGGTGAAACAGATAAAACTCTTATAGGTCTTTACAAAGTAAATGTGTGCTAGACACACCAAACAGGAAAAGAAAATTGAGTCAGGCTTGAAAGTAGAATTCAACCATCACGTGCAAATACAATAAGAACTGATACTTGTATGCTGGAAACACAACACTAAAATAACACGGAATAGAGCCACACCAGAACAAGAGTTAGCAGGCTACATTGTGTGTTGGAAAGCACAAGACTGAAGCCCTTCAGCTGCCTGGAAGTTGTATCAATACCTTATCTACTGGTACCCTGTTGAACTTCCTGCTGTTAGAGTCTAGGGCTCAGTGACCCAAGAAAAGGAGGAGGAAATGGTTAAAAATCAATTTGGGAAAATGTATCTGTGACGTTATTGACATAAATTGTGACCGTATAGATCATTGTTTCAACCAAGGTCCTATAGTTGCACCAAATCTTTTACAAAGGAGGTCAAGTAAGGTGTCTATGAAAAGGTTATGATTTGCTGGTTATGATTATGCTATCTGTATGCATGTATCATTTTTGTATTTAAAGTTATAAGTATTGGCTCTATACTGTCTGTATTTCAAACTTGTGCTATGCTTCTGGGTGACACCCCAGACAGTTTGATATCAGCACTGCCTAGCCTGCTTGATGGCCCATTAAGGACCACCAGCTATACAATTGACCCATTGAGAGAAGGCAGATACACCTTATGATTCAGCAAGGCATGTAGGGACATGCCTATGGAGAGAACTCTGAGGCTTTCAAGCCATGTGCTGGGCAGCTTGTGTTTGAAACAAAGGAAGCACAGGCCGCACGGCAAGAGACTATAAAAGGCAGCTGCATCCCCTCCATCTTGTCTTCAAACCTGCTTCTTACCTCTGGAGGAACTTTGCTACACTGAAGCTCTGAACAAAGGACTGAATGACCCATCTAAGCTGTGGATGTACTCCAGAGATTTGATTTGAGCCTGCAGTTTATTCCATCACTGCTACAAGCCTGAACCAAGAACTTTGCCATTGTTGTATGTAATTGATTACTTTGGCCAATTTTAGCTCTCATCTATATTTCTTTCTTTTTATGAATAAACCTTTAGCCAGTGGGGTAAAACCGAAGTCCTCTCTGTTTGGCTGGTTTGGTGTGCACAGGACCCCCAGCCTTGGGCTGTGACTGCCCCGCTCTAAGCAATTTGTCCTGAATTGATACTCTCAATAGTGTCCTGCCAAAGGCTGCTTTGTTACAGTATCCTTCCATTATGAAAAACAGTTCCTACATTAAGGATACAAGAAAAGAGAAGGGAAAAGGGAAGTGCTGCTCTGAGGTCAGGCATGCCCAGTATTGTCTCCTCATCCTGGTTTAAAACGTCAGCAGAATTGTTTTAACACAATGAGCGGAGGGTCTCACCTCTCTTTTTAGTGCTCATGAGTTGGTGCATGTGATAACCCCCAAAACCTCAACTAGCCAGTTACTTTGGCCCATCGGTGTGAATAGTCATGCTCTAAGGAACCACAACCTTAACTACAATCAGAAATAAGGGTTCTGTTACCCACAACATGTAGCCTGAGAACTGTAGATGCTATTGTGTTGTATGCTCAGCAGTCCTCTCACAGCCTGACCACTGCTCAGGGACAAATGAGCCTTCAAACTAAATATCCAGCCATGATTCTACTCTCCAGAGGAGCCTGGGACTTCGATTTCACTCCAAGCAAAACTTCCCCAGGCTGCTTTAACTGATTCGTCTTTCCCCACAGGAAAACTTCTGGATGTACATCCTGTGAGTTTCCTTGGCAACTGATATGCAGCCTGCATTGCATTCTATGGCACATGCCTCATTAAACCTCACAAGCAGCCCTGAATTATGGAGCTGCCCTCTGTGTGAGCCGGGAGATCTTTGACAGAGACTCTGTGTGTGTGTGTGTCTGTGTGTGGCTGAGGTAGACATTCTGTGTGAGGCTGTATGTTTGACTGTTGCTATGATGCTGACATGGAGACAACAATATATGAGTCACTGGGAAGAAAAGATCAAAAACAAACATCTAAGTTGCTACAGATCCCTGCCACACTGCATCACCACAGTGAATCGTGCAAGCCCTGAGCCAGACTCTCGCCAAGTACACAATCAGTAGGGTGACTGTACATCCCGTCTTGTCCTGGACAGTCCCTTTTTTAAGCTCTGTCCCGGCTGGCTGTCCTGACTTTTTTTTTTTTTTTTTGCAAAACTGGGCATTTGTCCTGTTTGCTCTTGCCAACTGATCATCAGTTACAAGAGAAAACTGGACAAATGCACAGTTTGTCAAAAAAGTGGGGTACAGAGGAATATGTGGAGGGGCAATTGGCAATGTCAACTCCACGTGGGAGGGAGAGCTCTGGAGAGCAGCATGGGCCAGGGCAGCCCCACACAGGAGGGAGAGCTCAGGAGAGCGGCTTGGACTCGGGCCCGGGCCAGGCCCGCATGTGGAGAGAAGAGGGGGGCTCAGGCCAGCCCCACGCTGTGTCCCATTTTCCTTTTGGGAAAATATGGACAATCAGGGAACACAAACTAGAGATGGAAACTGGGGGAAACCAATGCAGTACAGGTCTGGAGGGGAACAACTGAGCAAAGTGACAGAGAAGAGATTGAAAGGGAAAGAGACCTCTCCAGCGCATCACCAAAGATCTACAACCTATCCTGAAAGATGATCCCTCACTCTCACAGATCTTGGGAGACAGACCTGTCCTTGCTTACAGACAACCCCCCAACCTGAAGCAAATACTCACCAGCAACCACACATCACTGAACAAAAACACTGACCCAGGAACCTATCCTTGCAACAAAGCCTGATGCCAACTCTGTCCACATATCTATTCAAGTGACATCATCATAGGACCTAATCACATCAGCCATGCCATCAGGGGTTCGTTCACCTGCACATCTACCAATGTGATATATGCCATCATGTGCCAGCAATGCCCCTCTGCCATGTACATTGGCCAAACCGGACAGTCTCTACGCAAAAGAATAAATGGACACATCAGGAATCATAACATTCAAAAACCAGTAG
>NW_020664471.1:12140329-12144678 GCF_002925995.2 Terrapene triunguis
TCACTTCAAAAGTTTTTTCTCTTAGTTAATTGGCCTCTCAGAGTTGGTAAGACAACTCCCACCTTTTCATGCTCTCTGTATGTGTGTATATATATCTCCTCAATATATGTTCCATTCTATGCATCCAAAGAAGTGGGCTGTAGCCCACAAAAGCTTATGCTCAAATAAATTTGTTAGTCTCTAAGGTGCCACAAGTACTCCGGTTCTTTTTGCGGATACAGACTAACACTGCTGCTACTCTGAAACCTTTTTTACTCCAGTGTCCAAAATACACAGGAATGTTAGAGAAGTGTTCTCACAGACTATTAGAAACAACAGGAGACTTTCTGTCAGAAAGCAAGCAAGAAACCTGCTTAGCCCTGTCTGGAAGAAGAGAGAGTGTATCATGCTATGTAGAAACTTGCAGATAGTAATGGTAATGGACAGAGTGTAGCCCACCCACTTTGCTGCAGGGGGTTGCTAACTCCTCTGTGTACCATGAGCTCAGAGGCAAGTGCTGCAGGTGCTCTGAGCACCAGGCTCTCTAGGTTCCAGCTCTCAAGGGTCCCCATTGACACTCAAGTAGTTCAAATAAGTACCGGGGTTACTTGGCTGGGTTAGCAAAAGGAAGAAGTGTAAATACCCCAGTGATGTCAACGGTTACAACAAAAAATCAACACATGGTTTCTAGCCTAGCCCAGCTCCCAGTACAGGGCTGTAACTGGAACAGGGTCTCATTGGGGCCCTCTACACCAGTGGCTCTCAAACTTTTGTACTGGTAACCCCTTTCACATAGCAAGCCTCTGAGTGCGACCCCCCCTTATAAATTAAAAACACTTTAAAATATATTTAACACCATTAAAAATGCTGGAGGCAAAGCGGAGTTTGGGGTGGAGGCTGACAGCTCATGATCCCCCATGTAATAACCTCCAGACCCCCAATTTGAGAACCCCTGCTCTACACTCTCCTCCTGCTGCTGCCCATCCCATGCCTTCTGCTTGCATGCTGCTGCCACTACAACTGCCAGCAACAGGTTGCTTGGGGCAGCAAAAGACCTAGAGCCAGCCCTGAGAAGAGGTGCATTCTTAACTCAGGTTAGCTAACTTGCGTTCAAATAGCAGCAAGGACACAGCAACTCAGCTTTTAACTCAGGTTAGCAGCTGCCCCATTGGGTTTAACTTGAGCTGCTAAACTGAGTTAAAAGCTGAGTTGCTGTGTCTTCACTGCTATTTTAACCCAACTCAGCTAACACAGGTTAAGACCAAACCTTTTTCTGCAGACATACCCCTAAAAGCCCCTTTTGCAGTGATACACCCACCCTAGCAGATGCCAGTTGTACTAATATGTATGTATCTTTTCATCCTTGCAAACGATACCTGTACCCCCCATAACCGAAGCCTGACCCCAGATGTACAGTACCTTCCCTCTTAACTTGTGTCTATTTAATTTTAAACATTCACTTTAATAAAATTTTTAAATCTGTTCCTAACAGGTCTTTTCCCCCTTTCCATTTGTAGCACATACCAAGGCAACAGAGTATTTGATTCTTGGTGTGCCACAGAGTTGTTGGGACATGGTAGCTATATCAAGACTAGGAAGCTGCCCAGTGCTGAAACCAGGTGTCAAGGTTCACTATTGCCATGCACAAGAGATCACAAATTATGAGTTGGACCCCAAACAGTCATGAGATTGGACCCCAAATTTATGAGATTTTTTAAAATTACTATATTGTGGGTTTTTTGGTCTGTCTTTTGATTTTTGAACAACTCCTGCCCATCCCATGTGTGAGAGACAATTAGTGCTGCCCACGCTGCCAGATATATTGGGTAAGGGGATTTTGGCCTCTGCTGACAGAGCTCTCACCCCAACCCTGCCCAGCCTCACCTCTGCTCCGCCTAGGGTTCTTCATCTTCCTCTCCGGGGCTGGGCGAGGGGCTGCAAGTTGGGTCCCATCTCCCCTTTCCAGGATGGGGGGGGGGACCTCCATGGGGCTCTTCACCCCCTGTGCCTCTCCCCAGAGGGATGGAGAGGGGGAGGAGCAGATGCACCATCCCATCCTTATTGCTCACAGGATGAGGGGGCGGGGGGGGGGGGCAGGAGGAAATGGAGCTGCCCTGAGCTGCCAGACTCTTTTGCTCCCTTCTTCCCCCTCCCCATCCCTTTGTGAATGGCTTCAAGTGGCTTTAGGGATGGGGAAGGGGGAGAGACTGCTCTGCTTTCAGCAACTCTGATTTTCCCAGGCGGCAGGCAAGTGGAATGGGCAGCCACTCAGGCTCAGATTTGCTAGAGGGCTGGAGTGTCTTGCCCCATCGCAAGACTAGCCCAGTTCTAAGAAAAATCCCATCACTCTGGAAAAAAAAATCACCCAAGTTGGCAACACTGCGAAGACACTTTTGTCCTGGCTACGCTAGGGCTGAATCTATACTGACAAAATTCAGACCGGAGCTCTTCACTGTTTTGTAGCAGCAGTGGAATCCATAGTGTCATCTGGCCCATTTTTAACACAATGGCATCTAGAGCTGCAGGATTACATGACAGCGTGCTTCCAATGGTAGCAGGCAACCTACACTAGCACTCTCACTGTTATTATTATTTTATTTTGTATTATAGTAGTGCCTAGGATTCCCAATCCAGGGTTGGGGCCCCTTGTTGCTTGGCTGCTGTACAGCCATGTAACAAGGAGACAGTGTCAGCATGCAGAGCTCACTATCCACAGGACAGGCATGCTTTTCCCCAAAATTGCCAGTCTGGAGGCAGCCATAGGGTCTAGCATAGTCATGGCTTGTATGTGGATAAGAGAGTGCTGCTATGACTCTGACACAGTGTGTGGCTCTAAGACAGGCCTGCACAACATGCGGCCCACGTGGGCTCATTGTGCGGCCCGCGGGGGTTGAGTAGATGGGCTCACTGTGCGGCCCGCGGGGGAGGGGGGGGTGAGTAGACAAGCGGCGGGTGAGGGAGGGGGGCTGAGTAGGTGAGCGAGTGGGCAGTGGCAGGGAATGAGTAGGCGAGGCGGGCGGGTGGAGGGCTGAGGAGGCAAGTGGGCGGGCAGTGGCGGGGGGGCAGGTGAGCCGGCGAGCCGGAGGGGTGGGGGGCTGAGGAGGCAAGCGAGCAGGCAGTGGCGGGGGGTGAGTAGGCGAGCCGGGGGAAGGGGGCTGAGGAGGCGAGTGGTGAGTCGGTGGCTGACCTGTTCTACTGATCTGGTCTTACTCCCATCCCCTCTCCCAGGGCCGGCTCCAGGCACCAGCAAAACAAGCAGGTGCTTGGGGTGGCACATTTCTAGGGGCAGCATTCTGGCGCCGGCCATCATAGGTGACGACTCTGAGGCATGGGGAAAAAGTGCCCTCGCTGCCCCAGCTCGCCTCCGCTCCGCCTGCTCCCCTGAGCGCGCCGCCACCGCTCCGCTCCTCCTCCCCCCTCCCAGGCTTGCCGCGCGTGAAACAGTTGTTTCAAGCAGCAAGGCTGGGAGGGAGGAGAAGCCAAGCGGCGGGACGCTCGGGGGAGGTGGCGGAGGTGAGCTGGAGCGGGAAGTGGTTCCTCTACCCGCCCGTTACTTCCTGCACCCCCCACCTTAGCTCACCTCCGCTCCGCCTGCTCCCCTGAACGCGCCGCCGCTCTGCTTCTCCCCCCTCCCTCCCAGGCGTGCCACGTGCGAAATCGCTATTTCGCGCAGCAGGGCTGGGAGGGAGGAGAAGCCGAGCGGCGGGCGCTCAGGGGAGGCGGTGGTGGTGGAGCAGAGGTGAGCTGGAGCAGGGAGCGGTTCCTCTAACCCCCCCCATTACTTTCTGTGCCCCCCCACCCTAGCTCACCTCTGCTCCACCTGCTCCCCTGAACGCGCCGCTGCTCCACTTCTCCCCCCTCCCTCGCCTGAGAGGGAGAGGGGAGAAGCGGAGCAGCAGCATGCCCTGGGGAGCAGGCGGAGCGGAGGTGAGCTAGGGCGGGAGATCACGGGGGGCCCGCAGGAAGCAATGGGGGGGGGGGAGAAATGCGGCACGCCGGGGGAGCAGGCAGTGCTGGGGATTTGGGGAAGGGGTTCGGAAGGGGTGGAGTTGGGGTGGGACCGGGGGCAGAGGGGCACGAAAAAGAAAGGGGAGGCAGCCAAAAATTTTTTTGCTTGGGGCGGCAAAAATCCTAGAGCTGGCCCTGCCCTCTCCAAGGGTTGCAGCTGTCCGGAGGTGCCTGCCTTCCACGCCTTCCTCATTCACACCTCATTCATTCAACAGGGCAATCGATTACAAAGTGGGGGGAAGATCTTATTCTACTTCTAGCAAAAAGACATTTTTCTTTTACCTTAATTATACTACCTTAGGGGCCGCTATAACATGTTACCGAAGTTCAATACTGCTGTTTCAGTGGGGTGGCACTGGGGA
>NW_020664471.1:12144778-12184112 GCF_002925995.2 Terrapene triunguis
GGGGGGGGGGCGTTTGGCAGCGCTTGGGGGGTTTTGGCCCTCAGCTGTTTTCTTTGGAGTAATATGGCCCTCGCCGCTTTACGAGTTGTGCAGGCCTGCTCTAAGACTTTGTTGCTGTAGCATTTTATGCATTGCCATATCACCAGCAGTATGTGTGTGTTGCTGTCACACACTGTGTGGTCTGGAGATGTATTTTGTTGTGTGGTTGTGTGTGTGGTAGCAGTGCTTCTTCTGTGTTACTATTTGTATGTTATGCTGCTGTGTGTGGTAGTTTTGTGTGATGATGCTGCCTCTCTCATGTTTGTGTGTAATTGTGTGTTGTATGGTTATGTTACAGAGTCTTGTGACAGTGCCTCTCTCTTGTATTACTGGGTTGCAGGGCTGTGTTGTGGGGTGATGGGGCTGTGCGTGGTTGTCTTTCTGTATATGGCAGTGTACGTTTGTGTGGCTCTGTGAGGCTGGGTTGCTGCATTTGTAGATCTGTGTGTGGTTGACACACACTGGGTGTACCAGTGTGTGCTGTGGTGTTGCAATGTGTGGTTGTGTTGCAATGTGTGCACTGTTGTGGTGCAGTATGCATATGTGCAGGTACAGTTGTGGGGTGCAGTATGCATGCATGTATGCACACACAGTTGTGTTGCAGTGTGTGTGCAATGGTGGTGCAGCATATAGTGATGGTGCACTATGCATGTGGTAGTGTGCAGTGTGTGATGCAATATATGGTGATGGTGCAGTATGTGTGTTGCAGCATGTGTGCGCATGCCGTGGGGGTGCAGTGTATAGTTGTGGTACAGTGTGCATCGCAATGTATGGTGGTGTTGCACTGTGCGGGTGTGTTACAATGTGTGGTGCAATGTGGTGCAGTGTGTAGTGGGGTGCAGTGGCAGTGCGGAGTGTGGTTGTGGTGCAGTGTGTATTGCAGTGTGTGGTGGGGGTACTACAGTGTGTGCATTGCAGTGTGTGTTGGGGTGAAGTGTGGGGTTGTGGTGCAGTGTGGATGCAGTGTGTGCATTGCAGTGTGCATTGCAGTGTGCATGCAGTGTGTGGTTGTGGTGCAGTGTGGGTGCAGTATGTGGTTGTGGTGTAGTTGTGCACTGAAGTGTGCGGTGGGGATGCAGTGTGTGCGTGCCCTGGGGTGCAGCGCGCGGCCGAGCTCTGGCTGCAGGTGGCAGTGAGGGGATTGATCCGCTCCCGCACGTCGGCGATGACTTCAGCAGCCGCCTGTCCCCCAGCCCAGCCGGGGAAGACTCCCGCCCCGCGCTCGCCAGAGAGCCGGACCGCCCGGGGCCAGGCCGGCGCCGCCGCAGCAGCCGGGGCAGAGCCGCCGCAAGCAGCGAGGTAAGAGGGCTCCGCGGGGGCGGGCGCTAACCGGCCCCGAGTCCCCGCGCCTGGCTGCTCGGATGGCGGCGCCCGGGGGGCCGCAGACGGGCTCCGCTGGCGGGGGGGGGCTCACATCGGGGAGGAGAAAACAACTGGGCGGGGGGGGGGGGCGCACACAGCGGTGCGCGGCACCTGCGGAGGAGGGAGCGCCGGGGCCGGCAGGGAGGCTGCGGTGCCGGGCGCGCCAGGGGCCCTGCGTGCATCCTACCGGCTGCTCCTGCCTGGCCCCGGCTGGGGAGTCCGGGGCCACCCGCCAGGAGCCGGCCGCGCCGCCCCTTCCCCCGGACCCGGCGCCCCCCTAGGCTTAGCGACTCCCTTTCCCGGGGGGGAGGGCAAGCAGGGCAGCGCTGCCCCTGCCCCAGTGGCTCCGGGTCTGTACCCGCGCTGCGGGAGCGGGGGGAGGCTGCGGGGCTGTGTTTGTGGTGCTGTGGGGTGGGCATGGCCCTGTTCACCGGGGAGCCTGTGGGGTGGGGGGAGGGGCCGGCTCTGACTGGGGCCTTTGCCTTCTTTTACTGGGCGGGGAAGGTCTGCCCTGCGTGCAGGGACTGGGGTCTGTCTCTGGCCCTGGGCCCATCTCTGTAAATGCCTTATTGACTGGGAGGGCTCCTGTACTTTAGAGAAAGCCCTGCCTCAGCTCCTAGGGGATGAGGTGTGTGTCCTGTTAGGTCCCTCTCATTCCTAACATCTGTGATTCAGTGACTCATACTCTTTTGTGGGCTAATCTCTGTGCTCTGACTTCTTTTTCTTTGGCTGTACAGGCTTCATCCACCATGGACTCACCTTGCCCCAAACCTCTGAGTTGAGGCACTGGACTCCCCTTTTGGGGGCGGCAGTGTGTTTATTTTTGTGAAGATGAACCTGACAGACAGGCTGCAGGACTGGGCTGACCAAAAGCGCCTGGATCCTTTCAACACCTCGCTACAACTGCTGCACTCTCTCAGTGGGAATTCCACCTCTTCCTCTTTCCAGGGGGATCTCCAGGAGATCATCCACACAGCCACGCTGGTCACCTGCACCTTTCTGCTGGCCATCATCTTCTGCCTGGGGTCCTATGGCAACCTCATTGTCTTCTTGTCCTTCTTTGACCCAGCCTTCAGGAAATTCAGGACTAACTTTGACTTTATGATCCTCAACTTGTCCTTCTGCGACCTCTTCATTTGTGGGGTAACTGCCCCCATGTTTGCTTTTGTCCTGTTTTTCAACTCTATGAATGGTGTTCCTGATGCTTTCTGCTTCACTTTCCACCTCACCAGCTCTGGCTTCATCATCATGTCTCTCAAGACAGTGGCTGTGATTGCCCTGCACCGGCTGCGGATGGTGCTGGGGAAGCAGCCCAACCGAACTGCCTCCTTCCCTTGCACTCTACTGCTCACCTTGCTCTTGTGGGCCACCAGCTTCACCCTGGCTACCTTGGCCACCCTGAGAACCCGTAAATCCCGCCTCTGCCTCCCCATGTCCAGCCTGATCAGTGGCGAAGGGAAGATCATCCTCTACTTGTATGTCAGTGATTTCATTTGCTGTGTAGCTGTGGTCTCAGTCTCCTATATCATGATAGCCCAGGCATTGAGGAGAAATGCCCAAGTGAGGAAATGTCCCCCCATCATCACAGTAGATGCCTCCAGACCCCAGCCTTTCATTGGACCTCCTGCTTCAGGAGGGGTGGATGGGGTGCAGTGTGCTGTGCCTGCTTTGTACATGAACCAGAACTACAACAAGTTGCAGCATGTTCAGACCCATGGCTACAGTAAGAATCTCAGCCAGCTGCCAGCTCCAGCAGCCACCAGACTCCAACTGGTGTCTGCAGTCAATTTGTCCACAGCTAAAGACTCCAAAGCAGTGGTGACCTGTGTGGTCATTGTCCTCTCTGTTTTAGTTTGCTGTCTCCCCTTGGGGATCTTCTTGGTGCAGGATGTGCTGTCCAGTAATGGTGGTTTCATCCTCTACCAGTTCGAGTTGTGTGGATTTACCCTCATTTTTTTCAAATCTGGATTAAATCCTTTTATATATTCCCGGAACAGTGCTGGACTTAGGAGGAGAGTCCTTTGGTGTCTCCAATATTTAGCCTTTGGTTTTTTCTGCTGCAAGCAGAAGACAAGGCTTCGAGCCATGGGCAAAGGGAGCTTGGAAGTCAACAGAAACAAGTCATCCCATCATGAAACCAATTCGGCATACATGTTGTCTCCAAAACCTCAGAAAAAGTTTGTGGATCAAGCTTGTGGTCCTAGTCATTCTAAGGAAAGTGTGTTGAGTCCCAAGGCTTCTGTTGGACATCAGCACTATGCACAGAGCAGCTCAACCCCCATGAATACCCGCATTGAACCTTATTACAGCATCTATAACAGCAGCCCTTCCCAGGAAGTGAGCACCCCAAATAGCTTACAGCCAGTAAAGTCTACTTTTGGATTTGCCAAATCCTATATTGCCATGCATTATCATACCACTAATGACTTGGTGCGAGATTATGACAGCACTTCAGCTAAACAGATTCCTGTCCCCTCTGTTTAACTTGGAGGATGATGTCAGAGAAACTTGTCCACACTTCATCTGGTTGTCTGTCTCCCCTTGTTTGTTTTTATTCATGATTATTCTAAACTCAAAGGTATAGTATTATATCTGATTTTGCTATACAGTTGCCAATTTATAAATTACTATTATTGTTAATATTCAGTTTATTTAGAGTTGAACTAAGCAGTAGAAAACTGTTTCCACAATATTTTCTTGAAATTGTATGATTTTCCGTTAATAAAAAGGGCATATTTTAGATTTGTACTTGGAATAGTTATATTAGGGTGTTTTTGTTACTAAATTTTATGCTGAACACTGTAAGTGTTGAAAGTGTAGGTTTAATTACATCATGTGGCAAAGTATGTAAAGAAAACAGATTTTGCCAACCTTATGGTTTGTTATATATTTGCTGTATTTTTAAGAACGTAGAAAACCATGTTTCCAGTGAATTGGGTGGATGCTTAAGGATTTATCTTGATAATTTAAGTATAAAGTTTGTTTTACTGCAGGAGTTGAAAGAATGAATAATATTCCTATAACAAGTGCCAGACTGAGTAAATTTTTCTATGGTTCTAATGTGAAATCCTGGCTCTATTGAAGTCAATGGAAAATTCTCACTGACTTCAGTGGGATCAGGATTTCACTCCTGGTTAGTTATAAATGGCAGTATATCACTACCTATTAGGAATGATCCTTGCAAGAGGCATTGTGCCTTGTTATATGGTAATCTTAATTTTTGTTATACCTTTATTGTAGACATTGGTGTCATATAATTCCATTTTAGTGGTATATGGAGAAATGATTTTCAACTGATAAAAGTTAACTTGCAATGCCTAAATTATAAGTTTCACTTGAGGATACAAATGATTATTGCAATATCACAGTGCTGGCATTTATTGCTAATGCAATAGCCTATGTAATTTTCTACTTTACAAACTGTTACCTGAGGAGCAGTGTTGTTGTTTGTTTTTTGTCTATGACTTTATATATTTGGCAGATTAAAATCTGACATAGCCATCAAATGCGGGTAGAAATTACTAATATCTGGAAAAAACAGATTTACCAAGTAATCATAATATTACTACTCTTTTTTCAGATTTTCTTATCTACTAAAACATTTAAAACACGTCTAGTGATGAATTATGTACCTTAAAGTCAGATTATTTGTCTACTTCTGCATTTTATCTACAGCCCTACATAAGCAACAAAATATAGAAGTTAAATATTTTTATAATGCTGATAATTAGTTTTATTGTATTATGTGTTGTAGAAATCCCTATTGAAACAGAATGGTTTTAGTTTTAAAATAAAGTTTTTGCTATTAAATCTGCAGCCAAAATTTTCAGATTGGTGTTCTTAACGTCAGTCACTTAAATAAGTGGTCTGTCTTTCAAAAGTGCTGAACACTCTGAACTCCTATAGACTTCAGCAGGAGCTCTGAAATAATTAACCCACTTACAAGTTTAGGTGCCTCATTTTAGCCACCCAAATTTGAAAAAGTTGGCATCTTTAATGAACAAAATTACATTGTTCGGTTCCAGGGAAATGATTTATTATTTAGAAATAGAAAAACATCCTTTCATAGTAATGTGAATTGTTTTAGCTGGCTTTTTTAGAAACTAAACTATTTTACAGTGTTTCTTTTGAAGAATGTCACTTTAATGAACAATTTTCTTAGTTTAAAGAAAATAAAGTGTAATAATCAGTAATTTAAACATGACATAATTTCTTGCAGTAAGCAATCTAAACAAATGTAAAGTTGAAATAATTTCAATGGTTCTTTTCTCCCTACCCAGATATTTTTCTCTGTGAATGAATAACATGGTCCTCGCTAAAGTGATGATAAAATATAACTAACTAAAATGTCTCACGTTTGTTTTTTTTCTGTCTTTGGATTACTCCTTACCATGATGCCTCATAATTTTTTGAGGTGGATATGATGTTATGAACTTGATCCTGCAGCTTTCACTCAGACACCACACTGATTGCACTAAATGAAAGCTTTACTTGAGAAAGGACTTTAGTACTGGGCCCCGACTCTGAGAAATGGATGTAGGATTGGGTCCTATATGTACTTCACTTGCACATCTCCTGTTCTGCATTCCTGGTACATCCAAACCTCCCTCTGATGTCAGTGAGAGTTTTGGGTGTGCAAGGATTGTTAGATCAGGTTTTAAGGTGATTTGTTTGTTTATGCTCCTCAAATTATGTATTTGCTTTGAATCATGTGAGCTCCATAACATGACTAAGGGTTATGATCACTTTGCTCATAAAAGTAAATGTATTCAATATTTGTGTGATGAGTAAAGTGAGAAAGGGATTGAAATCTTTTAAAAATATTTTATAATGTTTTTTCTTAAGTTAACTGCTGATGTAACTTTGTATTCCTAATATTTTTAAATGTTTGCAGTATCAGATAATAAAATGTAGCATTTCTGAACTTTTAATTGCAATAAGAACACTGTCCAATTTGAGTTGTCCTACATAATATTAAATAACAAAGCATTTTGTGGAGCTGTATGTATGTGGTAAATAGAAAATATATTATGTTGCTGTAATTTCATTGAAGTGATTCCTTAATTTAAGTATCAGGAGTCATTAGAAGATCACAAAATAAGAAGATCTCTAGTAATCTTATTTATTTGTACTATAGTAGTAGCTAACTGGCCCCATCAAATCAGGACACCATTATGCTGGACACTGTACACAGAATAAAACTTGCTTACTTCATAAAAGTGGCAATCTAACTGAGACAAGATGCAACATGTGAATGGTTAGGGGGGTGGGCCACTCATATTAAGAGATTGAAAAGAATGGAGATGAATAAGAGAGGACATGATTAAAGTATATAAAATACTGAATGGTTTAGAGAAGGTAGATCTGGAGCTATTGTTCTCCCTGTCTGCTAACACAAGAAGATGAAACTGAAAGGTGGCATATCCTTTTATTATAACACAGAATTAGACTGGAGAACTCATAGCTGCATAATGTCATTGAGACCAAGACTCTACCAAGATTCAGAGAGGGATTGGACATTTATATGGGTAATAAGAATACCCAGAGTTATAATTGTTAATGCCAAGAAATTTTGGAAGGGATATAAAACCTCCTGCTTTGGGGTTTAAAACATTTTCTGATTTAGGGATTAGGATGAGACCTTCATGGGGGGCAGATTATCCTTACTGTGGGGTTACTTCACCTTCCTCTGTCGCATCTGATGCTGATTATTGTTTGAGATGGGATACTCTGTAACAAATATATAGGAGAAAGGAGGAGGAAAACAATAATATTAATCAGATATGTGCACAGCCAGATGATTTTCAGTCGATTAATTTATTTTATAAACTATAAAATAAATCCTTACTGGTCATCTACCTAGTGGTTATAATTTGAAAATTTCTCATAGACTGCATGGTAAAAATAGATCTAGAGAGGAGACCATCAGGGAGCCAAAATAACATGGCTGTCTGAAGCCTGAGCTTTGAGGGGATAGCAAAGCAATTTGCCTCCATCAGCCCCCACACTCCCAAACCTACTAAACTCCCTACAAAAACAGACCATACAGTTGCAGAGGATGGATTCTCCAAGGAATTCTGAAAATTTAAAAAGATAACTCACTAAGAAGACTTTCTGGCTCACAGCATGGAGAAATCTCTCAGACTCCGAGTGAACTCATGGCAGCCAAATTAGACAGAAATGCCAGAGCTGAAGAAAATCAAATGGCAACCAAAGCAGGCATTCTGGAGATGATCTCTGAGTTTAAGGCATGAGAGATGTTCTGACGATCAAGCTTCTTGCAATAAAGAAGGAAGTTGCTGACTTGGAAGAGCGAGTCACTGGCCTAAGGGTATGTCTATACTACCTGCTGAATCGGTAGGCAGTGATCGATCCAGCAGGGGTCGATTTATCGCGTCTAGTCTAGATGCAACAAATCGACCCCCGAGCGCTCTCCTGTCGACACCTGTACTCCATCACCATGAGAGGCGCAGGCAGAGTCAACGAGGGAGCGGCAGCAGTCAACTCACCGCAGTGAAGACACCGCAGTGAAGACACAGCGGTGAGTAGGTCTAAGCACGTTGACTTCAGCTACGTTATTCAGATAGATGAAGTTGCGTAACTTAGATCAATTCCTCCCCCCCCCCCCCCCCCGGTGTAGACCAGGCCTAAGAAAAGCAAGTTAGAGAGAAACAGAGCTACAGAACCACATGGCACTGAGGGAGCAGAGAGGGAGAGACGCAGCTTAAATTGGACAATATGGAAAACAGATCAAGAAGGAACAACATCAGAATTAAGGGTCTGCCTGAAAACGCTGAAGGAGGAAACCCAATCTGATATGTAAAAACTTTAATTGTAGAGTTGTTACATCTAAGCTCTCTGGGAGAGGTAAAAGTGGAGAGAGCGCACAGGGCACTGCTCCCCCTGCCTGGGCTTCATAATAATAATAAAAAACTCAGAGACCTAATTGTGAAATTAGCAACAGAAAAATTTAATTATGAAAAAAGCCAGAGAGCATTCAAAGTTCATACTCAAAGGCTGTAAGCTGCACATTTTCCATCATCTCTCTGCCCTAATCTTAAAAAATTGAAGAGAGCTAGAGGAAATTACAGCAATGCTGAGGAGGGCAGATAGCTGCTAGAAATGGGGATTCCGATTTAAATTCTCATTCAGCTTCCAAAATCAGCATTATACAGTAAGAAACTTTAAACAAGGAAAAAATACAACCCAGTTGCTTATGATAGTAATCAAAATCTCAGACATACAAGAAATCTCTCCAGAGGTAGTAACTAGAGATAAGTTACTGAAAAACTCTTGGGAAATGGTGAAACCCAGGAAAAAGAAGAAATGAAAAGAAAAGACAAAAGACTTTAGATACCATAATGGCAATGGCAGAAGTGAAGATGAATAAGGGAAATCAGATACCTGAGGAGTAATCTAAAGCTAACCAGAAGGGACTTCTCGGGAGTCATCAGGAATGAACAGCTGAACAGTAACTATGTTATTGTTATCAAGAAAATAGTATGACATTTGCTTAATTTGGGATGATCAATAATATCTGTTTTCTGTTAGCCTAACGGTTTAACAAAGCACAGTCATTTGGGGACTGTTTTATATGTTAAAGTGGTATTTCATTTGTGGATTTAGAATAAAGGGAATGCAGGAGAGGGGAGGGGACTGAGGAGGCTGGGGGGGGATTAATACAAGAAATAGATGGAGGTTTACAAACAGAAACAAAGCTATATTCAGGCACACAATCATGAATGCGACATAATTAGAAACAAAAGGTTCATAGACTTGTAGGGGAAGGGACCTTGAGAGGTCTTCTAGTCCAGTCCCCTGCACTCAAGTTAGGCCTAAGTATTATCTAGACCAACCCTGAGAACTATTTGTCTAATCTGCTCTTAAAAATATTCAATGATGGAGATTCCACCACCTCCCTAGGCAATTTATTCTAATGCTTAACTACGCTGACAGGAAGTTTTTCCTAATGTCCAACCTAAACCTATCTTGCTGCAATTTAAGCCCATTGCTTTTGTCCTATCCTCGGAGGTTAAGAAGAACATATTTTGCCCTTCTCCTTATAACAACCTTTTATGTACTTGAAAACTGTTATCATGTACCCCCTCAGTCTTCTCTTCTCCAGACTAAACAAACCCAATGTTTTCAATCTTCCCCCATAGGTCATGTTTTCTACATCTTTAATCATTTTTGTTGCTCTTCTCTGGACTTCCTCCAATTTCTTTCCTGAAATGTGGTCCCCAGAACTGAACACAATACTCCAGTTGAGGCCTTATGAGTGTGTAGTAGAGTGGAAGAATTATTTCTTGTGTCTTGCTTACAACGCTCCTGTTAATACATCCCAGAAGGATGTTCACTTTTTTTGCAACAGTGTTACACTTTTGACTCATTTAGCTTGTGATCCACTATGACCTCCCAGATCCCTTTATGCAGTACTCCTTCCTAGGCATCATTTCCCATTTTGCATGTGTGCAACTGATTTGATCCTTCCTAAGTGGAGTACTTTGCATTTGTCCTTATTAAATTTTATCCTATTTACTTCAGACCATTTCTCCAGTTTATCCAGATCATTTTGAATTTTAATCCTATCCTCCAAAGCACTTGCAACCCCTCCCAGCTTGGTATCGTCCGCAAACTTTATAAGTGTACTCTCTATGCCATTATTTAAATCATTGATGAAGATATTGAACAGAACAGGACCCAGAACTGATCCCTGCGGGACCCCACTCAATATGCCCTTCCAGCTTGACTGTGAACCACTGATAACTATTCTCTGAGAACGGTTTTCCAACCAGTTATGCACCCACCATATAGTAGCTCTATCTAAGTTGTATTTCCCTAGTTTGTTTATGAGAAGGTCATGTGAGACAGTATCAAAAGCCTTATTAAAGTCAAGATATACCACATCTACCACTTCCCCCACTCCTCCATCCACAAGGCTTGTTACCCTGTCAAAGAAAGCTATTAGGTTCCCATCAGACAGCTAAAGAATCACAGTAATTTCAAATTTTTCAGTAAGCTAAATAGTTACTCTCAATGGCTCTTCCTTTTAAAGTAAGGTCTTTGAATGTGAAAGGGCTAAATAATTGGAAAAATAGCCTTGGTAGAATTTTAAAAAAATCCACCCTCAAACTATTTTACGTCAAGAAACTCATTTTCAGGAAGGGCAGATTACAGGTGTTAAAGGTAATTGATTTCAACAGATATTTTTTGGTTCAGCAAAAGAAAAGAGGAGTGGGCAGATTTGCTAAACACATACCTTTTCAGATTAAAAATCAATTTAAGAATAAGCAAGGATGATTTATATTGTTGAAGGGTACAATTGTGAGCTATACTAACAGCCCTGGTGGGACTTAGGGTTAGTAGTAACAATGGGTATTAAGTATGCTTCCAATTCAAAGCAAAAAACTTGTTTTAAGGATATTTTTAAAACACTGGAAAGTTTCTGGATTTAAGTAAATTATGCCAAATCTGAAATACTAGCTATAAATTTGCCAGATGCTGAAAAGTCACTCCTCCAGAAAACATTTGGATACAAACGGGCAACAAATTCTATGAGGTACCTGGGAATTCAAATTACAAACAACATAGAATTTAAATATCTATGATTTAAAAATCTACGATTTAAATATCAAACCACACTTCAGCAAATGGAAAAAGATCTGGAGTGCTTGGGAAGTATATAATTTCTTGGTTGGGAAGACTAGTTACAGTCAAAGTGAACATTGTGCCAAGGATCTCTTGTTTCAAAATCTTTCTGTGAGTATCCCAGATAAAACACTAGTGGGAATACAGAGCATGTTGTTTGAATATATATGGCATACAAAAAGAACAAGAGTGAGTGCAGATACTTTGTTTAGACCTATTAAACAGGGTGAACTAAGGGTATGTCTATACTACCCGCCAGAGCGGCGGGCAGCGATGGACCCAGTGGGGGTCAATTTATCGCGTCTAGTCTAGAGACGATAAATCAACCACTGAGCGCTCTCCCGTCATCTCCTATACTCCACTGCCACGGGAGGCACAGGCAGAGTCAACGGGGGAATGGCAGCAGTCGACTCACCGCAGTGAAGACACCGCGGTGAGTAGATCTAAGTACGTCGACTTCAGCTACGTTATTCACGTAGCTGAAATTGCGTTACTTAGATCAATTCCCCACCCCCACCCCAGTGTAGACCAGGCCTAAGTATTCTAGGCAACCTCCGGCTGTAGCACAATAAAAGAAAATGTTTTTAAGATACTACATCAATGGTACCTCACGCCAGTCAGGTTTAAAAATATAAATAGATTAAATGGGACTAAATGCTGGAGAAATTGTGGTGAAAGAAGAGATTTTATGCATGTACAGTGGATTTGTCCAGTCATTAGAGAGTATTGGGATGCAGTTAGTAACCAAATATCACAAATTGTTGGATATTTATTACCAACTGGTCCTTTGGTAATCCTTTTAGGGCTCCCGAGTAGAAATGGTCACATAAGAGGAAATGTAGAATTAATTTCCCATCTGCTAATAGCTGCTCAGCTATTGGTAAAGAAAAATAGCAGTTGGTTGCTCTTCTTCCTCTAACCCCATTGTCTCCTTAGACTGTGAGCTCTTAGGGGCAGAGCCCATACCTACTTGATTGAAAAGAACCTAGTACCATAAATAAATCACTAACAATAATAGTTTGAGCAGGGTGTTTTATGCGTGAGATGGCACAAAGGAGCTTGTGGGAGTAATGGACAAAATCAGTGGTGACTGCCAGATGACCTATGCTTGTTTACATGAGCATAATTATAGTTTATAATTTTTAAAAAGGTTATGATATTGCAGCAGTTTTTGCAGTTCTTGACTTCCAGTGGTAACGATTAATTTCTTCACCCACTAGGGTGATTGATGCAATAGTCTCTCTCTGTATATATTTTTCATTTCTGCACTATAAAAGCTTACGTGTCATCTAATTATTGGATTCAGAGTAGCAGTCGTGCCTGTTCTTTTTGCTAATTATTGGAAATACTGTACGTACATGAGGTCAAGAAGTTATTAGTGAAGGCTTGTCACTTCAGCGCTATGTGTGGCCTCTTTACAGTAGAACTAAGATAGCAATTTCTAAACTGAAGATCACAGGTCTGAAGGTCCTGGGTTCTCTATCCATCGATGACAGTGACGTCTGTATGCATGTTGAGGTGGAATCTTTACAAAGACAGAGCAAGAGAAACTATGAGAAAATCCATAGGTTCAGTGAAAGCCACAAACAGTATTGAGTGTTTAAATACATGCACATCTATCTCGCTTGGAGACTTTGACCTAAGAACCAAACCTAAGATTTAAATCTAAAGCCATTGAAGACTGACACAGCCCAGCACTTTAAGTGCAGTGAAGTGTAAACTGCAGCAGAGAGGGAGCTATACGAACAGCCCTGGTGGGACTTAGTTATTTAATCTGGCTGCAGTTTCATATCCAACTTGCTTTCCTGGACAGAGAGAGAATGTAGTGTTGTAATGGGATAGACTGGGTATGTGTAAACAGATAGTCCTAAGGTAGGAAATCTAGATGGGGAGAAGAAGAGATGCTATTCTTGGAAGCCTGGGCACAGTCAAATCTATGTAGCCACAGAATATTTCTGATTAATCAAACAGATTTTAATTAAAGCAGAATTTATTTAATTATAACTTTGCTAGCTAATACGATTGAAAATAAGTCACTCCATGTTCTTGCCCAAGAACATTTTGATTGAAATCCTCAGCTGAGAGGAGTTTAGCAAATAGCTATTATAAATGTTAGAAAATGGACAGTTTCCAAAGCTGGGAATGTATAGCTCATAATTGTGAAAATTACTTATGTAAATACCATTTCCTTTTAAAATCTCAGAACTCTAAAGCTAATGGTTCAAATCCAGCTCAGGGGTAAGAAGGAGCAACTGCCATTGAGTCAGTGTACCTGCTCATAACTCACACCAGGCTAAATTTGGCTGGTTGTATTCACTTGCTCGTTAATACATAAGGTTACTATTTCTGCTCTTGGATAACTCAGTATTACTCCTGATTTTATACTGTTGGTAGTGATTGGAGAATCATGCCCACTGGTGGAGTAGCCTCACAATAGGAGTACTTCTGGCTTTTAGCAACACTGAGGCTGTCTTATAACAAAACACATGTAAATTACTTAGGCTATGTCTACACTACAGAATTAGGTCGGATTTATAGAAGCCGGTTTTATAGAAACCGGTTGTATGCAGCCGATTGTGTGTGTCCCCACCTAAAATGCTCTAAGTGCATGAAGTCGGCGGACCGCGTCCACAGTACCGAGGCTAGCGTCGACTTCCGGCGCATTGCACTATGGTACCTATCCCACAGTTCCCGGAGCCTCCGGCGCCCATTGGAATTATGGGTTGAGATCGCAATGCCCGGATGATGCAAAGCAGTGCCGCGAGGGGTTCTGGGTACATTGCGTCAGGCCCCTCCCCCGCCGTCACAGCAACGGCAGACAATAGATTCGCGCCTTTTTACCTGGGTTACCTGTGCAGACAACATACCACGCCAAGCATTGAGCCCGCTCAGCTCAGCTCACCGTCACCATATCTCTTCCGGGTGCCGGCAAACGTGGGACTGCATTGCTAAACAGCAGCAGCAGCTTACTGCCTTTTGGCGGTAGACGGTGCAGCATGACTGATAGCCTTCATTGGCGATCTGGGTGCTGGCAGCTGTGGGGCTGGCAGCCGTAGGGCTGCATTGCACCAGCCCCTTGCCTTTTGGTAGAAGATGGTATATTACGACTGGTAACCGTCGTCATCGTACTGCAGTGGCTGTCGATCATGGGCACCCGGGCAGACAATGATGGTTATCAGTCGTAGTATGCTATTTTCTGCCAAGTGCCCAATATTGTCTGCTAAGCACCCAGAAGAGGCCGAGGGCTATCTGGGTGCTGGCAGACATGGGGCTGGCAGCCGTGGGGCTGCATTGCACCAGCCCCCTTGCCTTGATGATGATGGTTATCAGACGTATTATCCGCAGGATGGGGCAACATTGCTACACAGCAGCAACCCCTTGCCTTTTGGGCAGTAGATAGTATATTACGACTGGTATCCATCGTTGTCATACTGGGTATCAGATCGTGCAATAGACCTGAAGGCTAACTGCCAAGCGCCCAGTATTTGTTGCCAAGCACCCAGAAAATGCCAAGGGCTATCAGTCATGCTGCACCGTCGTCTTAAGATGTAAAAAATAGATTTATTCTGTATTCATTTGCTTCCCCCCCTTCCTCCTGCTAAACCCAGGCTTTTGAGTTCAATCTTTGGGGGGGGGCATTCTGTGTGACAGTTGTTTGTGTTTCTCCCTGATGCAAAGCCACCTTTCTTGATTTTAATTCCCTGTACCTGTATGCCATGTCGTCACTCGCCCCTCCCTCCCTCCCTCTCTCCCTCCCTCCCTTCTTCCCCTGGTCCGTCAGATACTACTTTCGCGCCTTTTTTCAGACCAGACGCCATAGCCAGCACTGGGATCATGGAGCCCGCTCAGATCACCGCGGCAATTATGAGCACTATGAACACCACGCGCATTGTCCTGGAAAACATGCAGAGCCTCCTGGACATGCCAAAGCCAAACCAGGACCAGCTGAGGAGGAGGCGATTGCAGCGCGGCGACGATAGTGATGAGGAAATTGACATGGACCTCTCACAAGGCACAGGCCCCAGCAATGTGGAAATCCTGGTGTTACTGGGGCAGGTTCATGCCGTGGACCGCCGATTCTGGGCCCGGGAAACAAGCACAGAGTGGTGGGACCGCATCGTGTTGCAGGTCTGGGACGATGCCCAGTGGCTGCGAAACTTTCGCATGCGTAAGGGCACTTTCATGGAACTTTGTGACTTGCTTTCCCCTGCCCTGAAGCGCCAGAATACCAGGATGAGAGCAGCCCTCACAGTGGAGAAGCGAGTGGCGATAGCCCTGTGGAAGCTTGCAACGCCAGACAGCTACCGGTCAGTTGGGAATCAATTTGGAGTGGGCAAATCTACTGTGGGGGCTGCTGTGATCCAAGTTGCCAGGGCAATGAGAGACCTGGTGATATCAAGGGTAGTGACTCTGGGAAACGTGCAGACCATAGTGGATGGCTTTGCTGCAATGGGATTCCCAAACTGTGGTGGGGCGATAGACGGAACCCATATCCCTATCTTGGCACCGGCGCACCAAGCCACCGACTACATAAACCGCAAGGGGTACTTTTCAATGCTGCTGCAAGCCCTGGTGGATCACAAGGGACGTTTCACCGACATCAACGTGGGCTGGCCGGGAAGAGTACATGATGCTCGCATCTTCAGGCAGTCTCTTCTGTTTCGAAAGCTGGAGGAAGGGACTTTCTTCCCAGACCAGAAAATAACAGTTGGGGATGTTGAAATGCCTATCGTGATCCTTGGGGACCCAGCCTACCCCTTAATGCCATGGCTCATGAAGCCATACACAGGCAGCCTGGACAGCAGTCAGGACCTGTTCAACTACAGGCTGAGCAAGTGCCGAATGGTGGTGGAATGTGCATTTGGCCGTTTAAAAGCGCGCTGGCGCAGCTTACTGACTCGCTCAGACCTTAACGAAAAGAATCTCCCCATTGTTATTGCTACTTGCTGTGCGCTCCACAATATATGTGAAAGTAAGGGGGAGACATTTATGGCGGGGTGGGAGGTTGAGGCAAATCGCCTGGCCGCTGATTACGCGCAGCCAGACACCAGGGCGGTTAGAGGAGCACAGCAGGGCGCGGTGCGCATCAGAGAAGCGTTGAAAACCAGTTTTGTGACTGGCCAGGCTACGGAGTGAAACTTCTGTTTGTTGCTCCTTGATGAACCCTCTGCCCCTCCCCCACCACCCTGTTAACTCTACTTCCCTGCAAACCAACCACCCCACCCTCCCCTACTACCCTCCCCCCTTCGAGCACCACTTGCAGAGGCAATAAAGTCATTGTTGCTTCACATTCATGCATTCTTTATTAATTCAGCACACAACTAGGGGGATAATTGGAAAGGTAGCCCGGGATGGGTGGGGGAGGAGGGAAGGAAAAGGACACACTCCAATTTAAAACTTTAAAACTTATTGCTATGGAAATCATCTAGGGTGGAGTGAGTGGGTGGCCGAAGGCCCCCCCACCGTGTTCTTGGGCGTCTGGGTGAGGAGGCAATGGGACTTGGGGAGGATGGCTGCTGGTTACAGAGGGGCTGTAGCGGCGGTCTCTGCTCCTGCTGCCTTTCCTGCAGCTCAACCATACGCAGGAGCATATCACTTTGATGCTCCAGCAGCCGGAGCATCGACTCTTGCTTTCTGATTACAAGTTGACGCCACCTCTCCTCTTCAGCCCGCGTTTCAGCACGCAACTTCTCATCTTCAGCACGCCACCTCTCCTCTCGCTCATATTGGGCTTTTTTAAAATCAGTCATTGACTGCCTCCACGCATTCAGCTGTGCTCTGTCAGCGTGGGAGGCAGTCTGAAGTTCAGTAAACATTTCGTCACGCGTCCTTCGCTTCCTTCTTCGAATATTCACTAGCCTCTGCGAAGGAGTAAGATTTGCAGCTGGTGGAGAAGGGAGAGGTTGTTAAAAAAGATACATTTTAGAGAACAATGGGTAGACTCTTTCACGTTAGATTTTGCTGTTCACAACATCACACAGCACATGTGCTTTCGTTACAAGGTCGCATTTTTCCTCTTATATTGAGAGTCTCCTGGTTTGGTGTGAGAGATCACTCACGCAGTGCCAGGACACAGATTTCAGCTTGCAGGCAGCCATGGTAAGACATATAGTCTTTGGGCTTTTTTAACCTTCTTAACATGTGGGGATGGTTTCAAACAGTTCTGCCCTCATTTCCCATACCAAGCACCCGTGCCATTTAAAATGGGTTTGCAATGTAAAAGGAGGGGCTGCGATTTCAGGTTTAACATGCAGCACAAACCCAACTAACTCCCCTCCCCCTCACACCCAATTCTCTGGGATGGTCACTTCACCCCTCCCCCCCACCGCGTGGTTAACAGCGGGGAATATTTCTGTTCAGCAGACCAGGAAGGGGCACCTCTGAATGTCCCCTTAATAAAATTGCCCCATTTTAACCAGGTGACCGTGAATGATATCACTCTCCTGAGGATAACAAAGAGTGATAAGGAATGGATGTTGTCTGCATGCCAGCAAACACCGGGACCATACGCTGCCATGCTTTGTTATGCAATGATTCCAGACTACGTGCTACTGGCCTGGCGTGGTAAAGTGTCCTACCATGGCGGACGGGATAAGGCAGCCCTCCCCAGAAACCTTTTGCAAAGGCTTTGGGATTACATGAAGGAGAGCTTTCTGGAGATGTCCCTGGAGGATTTCCGCTCCATCCCCATACACGTTAACAGACTTTTCCAGTAGCTGTACTGGCCGCGATTGCCAGGGCAAATTAATCATTAATCATTAAACACGCTTGTTTTTAAACCATGTGTAATATTTACAAAGGTACACTCACCAGAGGTCCCCTGTGTGCCCTCAGGGTCTTGGGTCAGTTCGGGGGTTACTGTTTCCAGGTCCAGGGTGACAAACATATCCTGGCTGTTGGGGTAACTGGTTTCTCCGCTTCCTTGCTGCTGTGAGCTATCTATGTTCTCTCCATCCTCATCTTCCTCGTCCGCCGAACCCGCTTCCCCGTTTGCAGAGAGGGACTCATAGAACACGCTTGGGCTAGTGGTGGCTGCACCCCCTAGAATGGCATGCAGCTCCGCGTAGTAGCGGCATGTTTGCGGCTCTGCCCCGGACCTTCCGTTTGCGTCTCTGACTTTGTGGTAGGCTTGCCTTAGCTCCTTAATTTTCACGCGGCACTGCCGCGCGTCCCTGTTATGGCCTCTGTCCTTCATGGCCTTGGAGATCTTTTCTAATGTTTTGCCGTTTCTTTTACTGTTTCGGAGTTCGGCGAGCACTGCTTCATCTCCCCAGATGGCGATCAGATCCTGTACCTCCCGTTCGGTCCAGGCTGGAGCTCTTCTGCGATCCTGGGACTGGGACTGGGACTCCATCATGGTTACCTGTGCTGATGAGCTCTGCATGGTCACCTGTGCTCTCCACGCTGAGCAAACAGGAAATGAAATTCAAACGTTCGCGGGGCTTTTCCTGTCTACCTGGCCAGTGCATCTGAGATGAGAGTGCTGTCCAGAGCGGTCACAATGAAGCACTGTGGGATAGCTCCCGGAGGCCAGTAATGTCGAATTCCGTCCACACTAACCCAATTCCGACCCCCTAAGGTCGATTTTATCGCTAATCCCCTTGTCGAGGTGGTGTTAGGAAACCGGTTTAAAGGGCCCTTTAAGTCGACAGAAAGGGCTTCGTAGTGTAAACGTGTCCAGGCTTAAGTCGATTTAACGCTGCTAAAGTCGACCTAAACTCGTAGTGTAGACCAGGCCTTAGTCAGATAGACCAGAGCTGTCTTTTCTGTGGACAACTTCAACATTCGTTTATGGACTACTTGAGGTCTGTCATTCATGATGGAAACATTGGACCATCAAGCTTTATAAATGCAAGAAATAAATGGCATGCAAGTCACATCTACACTAGAACATTGACTCAAAGCTGAGAACAGTTGCCAGCAGTAGGTTACTGACTTGGTGTTGCAACCAGTGTTATATTTAATTTTTAATGTAGATGAGACAAAAACATGTTTCTACATAAGAATATAAGAATGGCCATACTGGGTCAGACCAAAGGTCCATCAAGCCCAGTATCCTGTCCTCTGACAGTGGCCAATGGCAGGTGCCCCAAAGGGAATGAACAGACAGGTTATCATCAAGTGATCCATGCCCTGTCACCCAATCCAAGCTTCTGGCAAACAGAGGCTAGGGACAACATTCCTGCCCATCCTGGCTAATAGCCATTGGTGGACCTATCTTCCATGACTCAATCTAGCTCCCTTTTGAACCCTGTTATAGTATTGGCTTTCACAACACCCTCTGGCAAGGAGATCCAGAGGCTGACAGTGCGTTGTGTGAAAAAATACTTTCTTGTTTTTGTTTTAAATCTGCTACCTATTAATTTCATTTGGGGGCCCCTTGTTCTTGTATTATGAGAAGGAGAAAATAACACTTCCTTATTTACTTTCTCTATACCACTCATGATTGTGTAGACCTCTATCATATCCCCTCTCAGTCGCCTCTTTTCCAAGCTGAAAAGTCCCAGTCTTATTAATCTCTCCTCATACGGAAGCTGTTCTATACCCATAATAATTTTTGTTGCCCTTTTCTGAACTTTTTCCAATTCTAATATATCTTTTTTGAGATGGGGTGACCACATCTGCACACAGTATTCAAGGTGTGGGCATACCATGGATTTATATAGAGGCAATATGATATTTTAATTAATTAACCAGAATAAAAAACTGGTTCGTATTGCAATAAAGGCCTCAGGCTCTGAGTCTGTGAACTAAAATCACTGCGTGGGTGATTCTTGCCACGACAATTTGGGGGCTTGTCCGGGATCACTCGACGTCCCACCGGACCGGAGGACCGTGGACCGCTCCTACACCGATCCCAGGCGCCAGGTAAGAGACCCTTGTCTCTATTTGGGACCGGTGAGGGGCTGCCCATAGGCTCCAGGTTCAGGTGAGAACGCGCTGTGATCCGAACCTTTTAAGGTAAGACTCATTTGCCTGACGCCTGTTCGTTTTGTGTGTGTCCGTTCTGTAACTTGTCTGTTTAATGTTTTGCATCATGCTGCGCTCTCTTAGGCTATAAGCTGTGGGGGAGGGCGTAGGGGACTGTCTGTTTTGTGGTGTATACACGTGGTCTTAGACCCAACGGTTTCCTAAACAGCCTCTGTGAAATTACTGGGACATCCGTCTGGCAGTTAAACACTTTTAGAGTGCCAGCCCAGAATAAAAACAAGTTTCGGATGACAGGAGATTGTTCAGGCAGGAACAGAGGCTGAATAGGCTGGGTGATCTCTCTGGAACATAAAGGAAACCACCACTGACTTAAGAACTGAGTGACCCGAGGACTAGAGGTAAACAATTGAGAGGGTTTCTAATCTTAATAAGAACAGGAAGTACGCCAAACTCCTATGCTTTGCCTTTTTAAGCTTTTATACTGTCTTTTTGTTAGCTTTGTGGCACTGACCCTCTGGGGAGTGGTTCCCCCAGGGGGGGTTGAGGAACAGGTTTAGGTACCGGCTGCTGAGGAACCCCGGGAAAGTGGACCCCATGAGTAGAATGTAGGGGCCGAATCCACCGGACCAATAGAACGCGGGTGGACCCCTTAAGTAAAGTGGGGTGGAATCCCCGGATTGGAAGGGGGGCGGAATCCACTACCTGAACTCTGCAAGGAGGCGGGGGCTAATTCAGGTTGACCCGGAGACAGCCGAAGGGGCCGGAGTAGCTCCCACTAGCAATAGGTTGGTGGACCTCATACAGCAATAGGCTGTGTGAACTAATGAGACCTGCGGCCCAGGGACTTTGACAGCCCCCGAGAGTTGGGACTGTTGTAGTGAAGATCCCTGGTAGTGAGGTAGGAAAATAAGTGTGGTGGTGATTGAGAGTCGTAAGGTGGCCCGGGACTGCTACGGGTGGGGTAAGGAACCGTTGGAGCGGTGACCCCCGCTTTGTGTGAGTAGTAGGTCCCCACCCTTCTTGCCCTTTAAGTGACCATTGTGTCCCTTCTCGCCCGGAGGGCGGGAAGGCCCCGGGAAACCGTCCAAGTACTCCCAGGCAGTGGGGTATCCCATCCCGTTTTCTTGAAGACGGGCTGGTGCTCCCTGCTGGGGGAGGAGTGTACGGAGACCACCTCCTTGCTCGGAGAGTGGGGGGGCCCTTCGGAATCCGTCCTGGTGCTCTTAGGTAGTAGGGTATCCTATCCCGTTCTCTTGAAGACGGGACGGTGCTCTCTACTGGGGAGGCAAGTACGGTGACCAAGGCTTTCCTAATTTTTCGTGTGATTGACCTACGACCAAAAAAAACCCCTTCCCCAGATCTTTTCTTCCTCTGGAGCAAAACTCGCGTGTGGGTTGGATCACTGTGGAGTGAGCTCCCTCCCCTTGCTGCGTTTGAAGGGGAGCCCCCGAGAATCGTTTGCCAAAACCTGGGGCACTCGGGCATCCTACCCCGTTCCTCTTAGAGGCGGATTGGTAACCCATTGCCGGACAGGGTGCATGCGAGGACCACCCTTGTAAATCCTCCCTAGTGGTGTGAATGTTGGAGGGCAAGCCTCACCCTATGGAATGGGGGCTAGGGCGGCCTCACCCTATAGAATGGGGGCTAGGAAATTGTTCTCGCCAAGATGAGGAGAACTGCGCTTATTGCAGTGTCTTAATTTGTGTTGTTTAACTATTCTTCAGGCATGATAGCAAGTGTTTTAGTGTTGTTGTGTTGTTTAACCACTCTTTAAGTATAATAATAATTGCTTTGTTAAATAATTAATCCTCTTCTACAAGGAGAGTTGGTAAAAGCAGCCCACCCTCCTTGCTAAATTGATAGTGAAACAATGCCTGTGCCCATGAGAAAAAGGATCGAGCCCAAGCGGGCAGACAACCGCAGTTTGAGGAAGTCAAGAGAGGGGGGTTGAGGGGTTAACTCTGTAGTTGCTGGTGGAAATTAAGTAATTGCAGAGTTGGCTTCTTGCTTTCTTTCTTTTATAATAGTAATTGTTTAAATAGTGGAGTAATGTGAAGTCTATATGATTTTATAAAAGCTTAATAATAAGTCAATATAATGTAACTGGAATAGTTTTAGAAAAAATATGGTAATAAGTAAATATAACGTAACTGGGATATGCTTCATGCAAAGGTCTCTTGTAAGGTATCATTGCAAAGCATATGATCTACTAGATATAGTCATCTGATTTGTACCACTCTTGTATCTAAATCTAGAAATATAAATGTATCTCTCTATCAGTGTTGTAGAGGGCGGGCAATTTGTGAGTTTGCCCTGCATGAGCTTGTGCAGGGTCAAACGGATTTATTTGGGTTTAGACCTCATTGGGATTTGGGCATCTGAGTGCTAGAGACAAGCACACTACTGTGAGCTGTTTTGAGATAGACTTGCAGCTTTTAGGACAAGTGATTCAGCGGGGTCTGTGTTAGAGCAAACTGGAGTGTCTGGCTCAGCAAGACGGGGTGCTGAAGTCCTGAGCTGGCAGGGAAAACAGGAGCAGAAGTAGTCTTGGTACATTGGGTGGCAGCTCCCAAGTGGGTTTCTGTGATCTAACCCGTCACAAATGGCATAAGCGGTAAAACTATAAATAAATGTTAAAAAGAAATTCTTGGTTTCTTTGCAACCATTCCTTTGGGAGTGTCTGTAAATAATCCAGGCAAAAGGTTATTAAGGTAGAATCATTTGACTATAAATAGGTTAGTTAAATTTGTTAAGAAACACTCCTGGTGTGTATTTTTTGTTTTGTTTTATAAGTTTAAGATAAGTTAATGTTGTTTTGGGTTATAAAACCAAGAAAATATATTTTTGCCAAACAAAGTAAAGTAGTGTTGTTTAGTTTTGGTATTTAGCATTTAATCCTTAAAGTAATTTAATGCTTTACAAAGTTTAAATTGTTTTAAATGGAAAATTTTAAATCTGTTTTGGATGTTTAAATTAATTTGTTCAAATGTTTAAAAGTTATAATTATAAGTGTGTGTTAGTTTTGGTGGTGTATTTTCTTGCAGAGAGGGCAAATGCAGGATCTTGGACGAAGGTTTTGCAACAGTTTTGTATTGGTAAAATATGTCATGCGGGGGCTGTTGTGGAGCTTTTGCTTAAGAATTTTGTATCACAATCTGGCATATCTGAACTGATTATAAAAGAGCTATGTGCAGCTTCACAGATCTAGTATGTGTGCAGCTTCACAGATCCAGTATGGCCAAATACCCTTTGAAGGCCACTCCCAATCAAAGGACAAAATTCAGCACCCAATGCAGCTACCAGCAGTGCCCTGCTGGCCTAGCTCAAATAAACAGTCATTTAATAAATTACACAATAGTCAGGCACTAACGAAATGTGTTAGGTCTTTTTATATACAGCAGTCCTGCCACTCACTGAAACCAGAGACTGGGTCTGCATAAGAGTCCATCAGAAAAGAACTGCCCTGGCCCCATGCTAAGGAACTCTTATCTGCTGACGAATCCATTAAGCCTTCGGACCTTGCTAAGAAAACAACTTCTCCACCTGAGGCCATAATAAAGCCTCCAACCAAGCAAGGTGATTGTGCTGGTAACCCCTCCCTTGCAGCCTCATTGCCGGACAGCTAAGTGAACTAAGACTACGAAATCTTGAAGAATAGCTTGCGGAAGCTAGCCAAAACTACCTGAAAATGAAGTTTTTAATATTCCTCAGACTCTCCTCCTTAACGAACTTGGGGTGGGGAGGGAAAAAGTAATTTTTTTTTTGTTTTTTTTGTTTGGCCAAGTTTTAGAAAAACAGTAGCCTCTGGTTTGGCCTGTGTCATATTGCAATGTACCTCGGCTCTACATGGTTGCCCATTGTTGTAGTCCCGGTTCCCCAGCTACTCCTCCTCATACCTTCTCCAATTCCCATATAAATCTGTCTGGCCGTGGCCTCAGGGAAATTCAGGTCTCGGAACAACAAATGTGGTATAGAACATCCTAGCCTTAGCAAAAGGGACACTGTCTAAAATTCTGCTTGTAGTCAAATGCAGGATTTCCTTAACGGTCCCTTAAAAAAAATTGCAAACCAATGTTTTAAATCAGCGGTGGCCTAAAACTCTTACCACTACTGTGAAAGTGCCACCCAAGCTGTGGAAGTGGAAAAATACGTGAACATTGTCAAAATAAAGCTGTGACTCTGTTGCATGTACCTTCCAAGCTTCGGAACCGGTATATGGCACCTGGGCTCCAGTGCACTTACTTGTGCCAGAACCCTGGGCGAATTGTCTATGGGACTGGGTTATCCACCGGCAGGTATGGGAAGTCAAACCACCCCATAAACCTAGCCATTTCATCACCACTCCCTATGATTTCGCTGCTCAGCATATCTGGGTGGGTATCGGAACCTAGTGGTCATTATGGCCCTTGGAACCCCCACAGCTATTTTGCCTCCGCAAATTGCATCCTAAAGAGGTGGTTAACATTTTAATTTGGCATGTTGGGAAGGGGAAGCTATAGGTAAAAAATCCCGAGGGAAAATTACTACTTAGTAAGAGCCATGGATGTGCCCTGCCATCGAACCCCACATCCCTATCCCCTTTCACCTTAACTTAACCACTGCACAAGGAAACCGCTTTATTGTATGGCCTGCTAATCCTCAGGTTTATGTAACCCTCCATCCAAGTGTTCCTTTTACAGTTGATTGAACTTCCCCTATCCCTAACTGCTTCCTAAACCTCACTTCTCTACTCAGTGATGCCTATATGGCATCAGAGAAATCTAAATACTGTCCTATGGCCTCTTTTCTAAATAAGGATAGTGATGCCTATATGGCATCAGAGGAGGGAGTTTGTGGAGGAACAGGACAGGGGGGCCTTCTTTCCGATAGCCAAAGTTCTGGGCCTACAGGCCCCAAAACACCTCCAACAGAAGGCTGTCATGATGGTGACCTTTGTGCAGAATAGAACAGGCCTAAAAGCCTGAACCAAACTGCACAGCATAATTCTCTTCCAAATACAGTCAGAAGTAGTAACAGAGGAGGGAATCATAAAGTCTGTTGGAAACTAACTGTTTTAGAAATATGATAACCGCAAAATTGCTAGCTATTGAGACATTGTTTTACGGAAAGATAATCATCTTTGCTGCTACTATTGTTTGCAATATTCTCTAATTCCAGCTATCTGCAAACCAGCCAATGATAGCTCTCTTTTAAGCGTCCCCCGAAAAGCCCCCCCTTAGCCCTTGTCAAAATCCCCCGGAAAATGACATGTACCAAGTCTTAAGAAATGTACCCAAGCCAGAGTTGAGCACCACCCTCGCGGAAACCACCAAATGTCCCCATGCCCAATTACACCCACTTCTTGGAACATTAAGAAAGAGGGCGAGGGGAGGAGGGAAGAGTGACCCCAACCCAACGCCCCAGCTCATGATGAGCGCGTGTTCACCTAAAGCCCGGCTTGTGATTCGTCCCCGAGCTCGTGTCCACTATATGCCCAGCTTATAATTGGTTCTTAATTTCTTAACTAATGACGTATTAATTGTATCATGCTTGTGGTTTTAGTAAATAAAAGCAGCCTGCGTGCTGCTGTTCGGGGTGCTAGCTCCCGAGCTGCACCCCAGTGCGCACTGGTTCGTATTGCAATAAAGGCCTCAGGCTCTGAGTCTGTGAACTAAAATCACTGCGTGGGTGATTCTTGCCACGACACTGTCTTATTATCTATCCCTTTCTTGATGATTCCCACATTCTGTTCACTTTTTTGACTGCCGCGGCACATTGAGTGGATGATTTCAGAGAACTATCCTCAATGACTCCAAGATCTCTTTCTTGAGTGGTAACAGCTAATTTAGACCACATCAGGTTTTTAAAGGGTGTGGGGGGCTTCCGGTCTCCATAGGTAATGGATTGTCTACATTTGCGCTGCATAAGCCTCAGTATATCAGCCACAGCTCGACACCACTCGGGGAGGTAGTGTTACTATGTCGGCATAATGGAGAGCTTACTTCAGTGGGAGACCAATTTAAGCATAGACGCATGCACAACTAGATCAGTGCAAGGTGGTTTATGTCGACCTATCTATGTAGGGTAGACCAGGCCTAGGAGTAGCATTTCTTATTCCTTTCCTGATCACTCATGATCTGGCAAGGATGAGGTTAAAAAACAAAAAGCATGTAAAATCAGTGAGTTAATTTGGTGTCTTCTACAGGCTTTTTTGGTCCTAGTTACAATGTGGTGCTGATCCCTGATGCCAGCTGGAATTTCTCCATGTCTCTGCCCTAAGATGAGGTAGTCTGAGTCACCCTGTCCATCACTAATATTTCTCCATTAGCTGCAGAGCATTGCTCTCTCTTGGCCTTCTCTTGCCTGCATGGTCATGGGTTAGAGACTTTTTCTTCTTGGTACTTTCTTGAGTGTCTGGTTAGATACCTTAGGGGTATCTGTACATACATGCATCTAGTTGTCAATGGATATTCTATAGTACCCATCACTGTAATATCTAAACTCTATTCTATCCCAATAATTTAGCCATTGAATAAGGGCTTGCAACACACCATGGACTAGGAATTTCTTTCCCCAATGGTTTTTATTAACAGAGTCTTTTAGACTAAAAAGTCCTCACTTCTGTAAAGGATTTTTCAAACCATAGATGTGAAGTGCTATTCAATTACTACATACTATTTATTGTGATTTTTTTTTCTTTTGTCTCTAGAAGCAGTTTTCAGAGTGGTCACTGCCAGGTTTGGGAGTGATTGCAAATGTGTTGGTTTCTGAACTGCAACACATTGGTCAGTCTGAATCACAAGAATGTTGTGTTATGACCTTTGTTTTCTGTTCTGTCTTTTCTCATCATGAGCAATATTAGATCTCCATAATGTTAACCACATCTGTGCCTTTTAACCACATTATTTTTGACTAGTTCACCAGAGATTTTGAAAAGATATTTAGAGCATATGATATGACTCAAGTTTCTCTTTGCTGATGTCCACTATATTTCCTGAACCCCCACTGACGAGGTTTAAAATTGTAGACTATCAAACTCTAGGAAATCATGACTTTGTCTGATAATATCAAAGCCTTGGTATTCCACATGATAGCTTCTTTTCAAGATGAAATTAATGTACATGGCACAAACTGCTTAATAATCTCTCATTGGACTGATCAGTTTATAAATTTAATTCCTATTTTGTAAATGGAAAGCTTTGCTGAAATTAAATATGCAAATATGCCTTATTTGACTGCAAATGTTACATCACAAGCTTAATGTATTCTAATAGTCACATTCCATCTCGTACATATCTTGTGTCAGTCCATTATCTGTTTTCAAAACAAGTGGGTCATTGGATGTTTTTAAGGCAACTGTGAGCTGGTGCCAGAATATTTTCTCTTTGTGTTCCTCTGGGCTCCATTTTAAATGGGTTTTCCTTTTCAACAGTTTTCTGAGTTTGCTGAATTTCTGTGACACACTGTTGGATATGAGGTCTTCCAACACAACCATAATGAGAGAATCTTGATTTTCATTCAGGACCTGCTGTTCAGGAAAATCCAGTTCATATTGACACCAGCAGCTGTTTACAAAGCTGGGAGAGAAGACAAAAAGGACCTTATGGCTATTCTCTATGCAATAGAAAATATTACCAAGTACCAGATGCCCCAGTTTGAAATCTCTCTCATGGTAACATATTTTAAACCCATTCATTTCTAGTTTTTCCAGAAAATTCTCTTTAGTCCAACTTGTGTCATTTTCACTGTATAAAATGAAGGCATCATACAACTTATTTTCTGGCCTCTTTTCGCCTTGTTTCCTTTTCACCATGCACCAATTCCAGCCCATTTTTCCAGGGTCCATTCCAGGGTCCATCAAAATGCCAGATAAGTCTGTTATTACTGGCATAGACAATATGGCTATACAAGCTGTAATAACCATTTGAACACCAATGGAACAATGCACTCCTTTTATCTGGTGGAAAGCTGCATCTTAGATTTTCTCAGATTTGGTCTATGGATATATGTATTCACAAACCAGTGCAAGTCACAGTTACAGAAAAAATGTTTCCCTTGAACAGTTAAAACATTGAATTTTGTCAAACGCCCCAAAATGTCTTCCACTATTGTAGTAATGGCATTGTTGCTAATATCTAACTTAATCAAAGATTCTGGAAGCAACCTACTTTGTAGAAATGAGATCTTATTCCTAGATAAATTAAAATATTTCAATATTGGAAGAAATTTTCCAAGACGATCTGAAATCTCTGATACTAAATTTTGACTGATGTCTAGACTAGTGAGCAAAATAATTGGACTGGTAGGATCTATTTGGGTTATTAAATTTCCAGAAAGGTTAAGAGATTCAACTTTCTTCAGAGTTTCATTTAAAGACAACATTTTAAATTTATTCTTACTAATATCACATTCAGTTAAAGCTAGTGGGAAATATTCAGGAAAAAGACCTGTTATTTTATTATTTTTAATTTTAAACACTGTTAAATTGGATATAGATTTAAAACTAGGTAGTATTATTTTAATGTCACTGTTGCTTAAATCCAGATGCTGCAGTGAGGTTGATAAGTCAGGAAATTTAGAAATGGGGTTATTACTAAGGTCTAAAAATAGCAATTCTTGCACATTACCGACAAATTATTGAGAGTTCTACCATAGAACAGTTTGACATTTCTAGATGATTTACTTTCTCTGGCAGGCTTTCTATAGGTGTACCTTCTTGTCTTCTAATATATGAAATTGCAGCAATATGTATACTTCCAGGTTCAGTTTTGTCTACAACTGTTCCAAAGCTGTCTGGATCAGTAGTATAGATGAACTGATTTCCCTGAATATATATCTTTTCTTAATCAAACAATTTTGCACCAAAACTTTTGCTATTTGATTTATGCTTGTGAAAAACAAATAAATTATCTCAATTATTGAAGGGAGACACATAGTATCTAAATTGTTTATGGGATTGTTACTGATATTTAAAAACAAAAGCTTGCTGGATGTGAAATGATAAATGTTTCCAAAATCTACATTGCTAATTGTTATTTTGTTGTAACTAGCATCAATAGACTGTACATTTTCCATTGGAAGAAAAAGGATAAAAAGTGACAAGAGATCAATTTCCAGATTGTTGTGACTAATGTTCAGCTCTAAAATACTGTCCAGCTGATCTTTGCAAAGACTGGCATCCATTTTTTCGTGTCAGATCTTCCTCAGACAGTTTACAGTTTGCACTCCATATTTTGGCATTCGACAGAAAGCATGCCATATCATAGAAGGTGGAAACACAGTAATGTTTTTATCTAGTCTTTGAAAGTCCCGTACGCTTCACCTGAACTTGGAATGAACATTTAACAAGCCAGATGAACCTTTGGAATATTGCAACCCTTCTGCTGACACAGAAGACTTCAAAGCAGTCTCTGATGATCTTTCAAAATATTTATAATGTGGAAAATCTGGGGTTTCATGTATTTGTAAGAATTTAGGTGAGATGCAAGATAAGGAATTTCATGCAACTGGTTGTTAAATGAAAGATTTACAGAAATACAGTTGAATAGATTCTCAAAGGCACCAGATTCAATTTCCTGAATCTGATTGTAGGAAATGTCTAAAACTTCCAGAGCACCAAACCTTTCAAAGTCTTTTCTGATTATTTTTTCAATAATGTTATGTTAGAAATCAAGGACTCTTGCAGTTTTTGGAGCCTGTAATTCAGATATAGATGGAAGGTTTAAATAGGAGTACAGTAGTTAGAAAATTTGGAGCCAGAGGTAGTATAATCTTGATTGAAGAATCCATCCTCCTCATTGAATAAGAAAGAAATTAAGTAGAAATGAAGGACTCTGGTGAGGAACCCCATCCTGGAGAAAAGAAAGGTAAAAGCAATTAGTATAATCCTTTCAACATTACGTTGACCCTTATAGCAATTCAAGTCTTGGTTTACTTTTAATTGTATATATTTTAAAAAGGAGCCAGTTGGGAATATTTAAAAGGAAACACTTGGCAGTGCTCTTGGAACACTGAGAACTTGATTATCCATTCTGTTCAGGCTGGGGTTGGATGGAGTGGAGATGGGCGGTCACAGGACTACAATATTTTATAGTCATTTAAAAGAAGGATGGAAATGTTTCCATGGCACCGTGCTAATTATAACTTCTTGTCATTTTCCAGATTATATCACCCCTACATTTTTCAGGATATATTCTGGCACAAGTGTACTATTTAATTCAGTGGAACTCTTCCAAAAGTAGGGAAGTACTCAGTGTAAGTAAGAATGGCAGAATCTGGTTCTTCACTGCTACATACACAGTGTAGAGGTTATTCTCTGTAATAATACACCCACCTGAAGTTTATATGATGAGTATTGCCAATGTTTCTGCTCTATAACATCATAGTATATTTACACTAAAATAAAACCAAAACAAACTAACTAAAATAATCACCAAAGGACCACACGTCATCTGCAAATACTTCCACTGCCCCACATCTGTTTTAGGGTTCAGTTTAAATTTATGTAAAATCCTCCATTGATTTGTTCTAGCCTCTCTCACAGACCTTGTGCCTTTCCCTGTATCTAGCATTAGCCTCCTTTCTACGCCATTATACAGTCAAACTGCAGATGGTGTAAGTGCCCTCTCTCCCCTGCTGACTCTGCCCTGTTGAATAGCTTCCCTGGATCAGTATAACTTCCACTGTGGTTCTGGGACTAAATGCTTTCATTGGTTTACCACTCAGCCTTTTGGCCTATCTTTTCTCTAATGCCATTTTCAGCACTGGGCTTGTTATTACAAAACAAGAAGTTTCACCCAGGTTGTGTGGGGGTGACTAAGGTTATGACCTTACTATGTAATTTGCTTCTGCTAGTCTCTTAATCTCTTAATCTACAATATACTGTTGCAACCACTTCTAACAGGCACCAGACCTGTACCAGTGAGACCCCTCCAGGCAGCTAGCTCCTGTGCTGGGTAATCCCTGCCTTAATGACGGGCTGAGGCATAGGTGCAGTTTGACTTCTATATTGGGGTGGTGGTGGCTCCAGTCAGGCCAATGGGGCCACACATAGGGTGGGGTGGGCAATTCCGTGCCTGCCCACAGGGGTGCCATTTCAGATTTGGGGGGAGGGTCTCAACTTTATCCATGATTCCAAGGGCTACTTAAACAACTGAAAACTCTAGTGTTTTTGCAGATAATAACTTAGAAATATCTGACAGGAGCATTGTATCTACTTCCTATACCAAGAGAGAAAATTAAATACATATTAGACCCACTCAGCTCTAATATTAACATATTTTGACATCTTGTGGCAAGTCACTTATGGGACACTGGTTCGATTGAAAATTGTAACGCATATTCTTACTCAGATTCTCTTACTAAAGTCAGAAGGGACCATCATGACCATCTAGTCTGACCTCCTGCACATTTCAGGCCACAGAACCTCACCCACCCACTCCGGTAATAGACCCATAACCAGCGATGCTAACTTTCTAATGTGCCAGAGGATGCTCAACCCCCCTGGCTCTGCCCCAGCCCCTGCCCCCACTCCACCCCTTCCCCAAGCCCCCACACCGCCTCCTTCCGGGCCCACCCTGCCCCACTCCACCCCTTCCCCAAGCCCCCACACCGCCTCCTCCCGGGCCCACCCTGCCCCACTCCACCCCTTCCCCAAGCCCCCACACCGCCTCCTCCCGGGCTCACCCTGCCCCACTCCACCCCTTCCCCAAACCCCACACGGCCTCCTCCCGGGCCCACCCTGCCCCACTCCACCCCTTCCCCCATACCCCTGTCTGCCTCTTACCGCCCCGTTCCTCCCCCGAGCACACCCCGCCCTCACTCCTCTCCCTCCCCTCAGTGCCTCCTGCACACCATGGAACAGCTGATCTGTGGGGCTGCCGGCAGGCGGGAGGCACTGTGGGTGGTGGGGGGATCTGGCTGAGCACCCACCATTTTTTCCCACGGGTGTTCTGGGCTGGAGCACCCATGGAGTCGGTGCCTATGCCCCTAACCTCTGGCTCGGTTATTGAAGTCCTCAAATCATGGTTTAAAGGTTTAAAATCAAGTTACAGAAAATTCACCATTTACACTAGTTTAAATCTGCAAGTGACCCCATGCCCCCCCGCTGCAGAAGAAGGCAAACGCCCTGCCCCACTGTCTCTGCCTGTCTGACCCAGGAGAAAATTCCTTCCTGACCCCAAATATGGTGATCAGTTAAACCCTGACCATGTGACCCACCAGGCAGCTATCTGGAAAAGAATTCTCTGTAGTAACTCAGAGCCCTCTCCATCTAGTGTCCTGACTCCAGCCATTGGGGATTTTTGCTACAGGCAGTCACCAGTGGACCACACGCCATTGTAAGCAGTCCTATCATACCATCCCCTCCATAAACTTATCAAACTTATTCTTGAAGCCAGTTAGGTTTTTTGCCCCCACTGCTCCCCTTGGGAGGTTGCTCCAGAACTTCACTCCTCTGATTATTAGAAACCTTCACCTAATTTCAAGCCTAAACTTGTTGATGGCCAGTTTATATGCATTTGCTCTGGGGTCCACATTGATGCTTAACTTTAATAACTCCTCTCTCTCCCTGGTATTTATCCCTCGGATGTATTTATAGAGAGCAATCATATCTCCCCTCAACCTTCTATTGGTTAAGCTAATCAAGCCAAGCTCTTTGGGTCTCTTCTCATAAGGTAGGTTTTCCATTCCTCAGATCATCCTAGTAGCCTTTCTTTGTACCTGTTCCAGCTTAAATTAATCTTTCTTAAACATGGGAGACCAGAATTGCACACAGTATTCCAGATGAGATCTCACCAGTGCCTTGTATAATGGTACTAACACTTCCCTGTCTCTACTGGAAATGTCTCGCCTGATGAATGCTAGGACTGCATTAGCTTTTTTTCACAGCTGCATCACATTGATCATAGGATGACTATGAGCCATCAACCAATACCCCCAGCTCTTTCTCCTCTTCTGTCACTTCCAAATGATAAATTCCCAGCTTATAGCAAAAATTCTTATTAGTCCCTAAATGCATCACCTTGAACTTTGCACTATTAAATTTCATCCCATTTCTATAACTCCAGTTTACAAGGTCATCCAGATCTTCCTGTATGATATCCCGGTCCTTCTCTGTATTGGAAATACCTCCCAGCTTTGTGTCATCTGCAAACTTTATAGCACACTCCCACTTTTTGTGCCAAGGTCAGCAATAAAAATGTTAATTAACATTGGTCCCAAGACTGATCTCTGAGGAACTCCACTAGTAACCTCCCTCTATTCTGTCAGTTCACCTTTCAGTATAGCTGGTTGAGGTCTCCCCTTTAACCTGTTCCTTATCCACCTTTCAGTTCTCATATTAATCCCCATCTTCTCCAATTTAACTCATAATTTCCCATGTGGAACTCTATCAAATACCTTACTGACATCGAGGTAGATTAGATCTACTGCATTTCCTTTGTCTAAAAAAAATCAGTTATCTTCTCAAAGAAAGATATTAGTAACTTTGTTACCACCCCTTGAAATACAACAACTGAAACAATTGTAGAAAAATCTACAATTACTTTCTATCATTGAGGGCTTATCTACACTACGCAGCTTTCAGCGACCAGGCTGTGTCGGTATTTTGTCGGCACTTTTGCCCCGCGAGCGGCATAAGCTTTGTCAGCAGGAAAGCGCTCCTGCCGCTTGCATTGGCAAAACTTTTGTCTTTTGCGGAGGGGGGGGAGGAGGGCTTTTTAAAGTACCCATGAAAGACAAAAGTTTTGGTGACAACGTCGCAGTATAGGCTTAGGCTACTTACTTTTTGCAGTTCACCAGGCTTGGACCAGATCATTTAACTTTAGGAAACATCTCAACAGCCCTTTCTTATCTTAATCACCTGTTAATCACTCTGTTTAAACAAAATTCTGACTCCCTACCTCAGAGGCGCAAGCTGGGAGCAGCACTCTCCTGTCCTTACATTGCACACTCATGCTGCCTCCAAACTCCACCTATGGGCTGAGGAGCCATAGGAAAGGGTCATGAATCTATTGCTGTCCCTGGCCTAAATGTTATCTGGGTTAGTGACTTCAGTGTCTCTCTTAGGGTATGTCTACACTACGGGATTAATCCGAATTTAGATAATTCGAATTTGGGAAACAGGTTGTATAAATTCGATTGTGCGCGGCCACACTAAGCACATTAATTCGGTTTTTAACCACATTAATTTGGTGGTGTGCGGCCACACTACCCCATTAATTTAACCACAGTAATTCGGTGGTGTGCGGCCACACTAACCCTAATTCGAATTAACAAAATCGATTTAGGCGCTACTCCGCTCGTCGAGGTGGAGTACAGAAATCGATTTTAAGTGCCCTTTAATTCGAATTAACTGGCTCTGTAGTGTGGACGGGTGAAGGGTTAATTCGGATTAACGCAGCTAAATCCGAATTAAAGTCGTAGTGTAGACCAGGCCTTAGATCTCAGCCCCTTACGCTGCCCATCCACCTCTGACCGACACCCAGGGACAACCCTGCAGGTCTGGGATGTGCCATGCTGTGACTGTGAGGGGAAGCTGGAGCCTGCCTAGCTCTGCCCTTGCTGAGAAGGGAGTGGCCCCAGGAATCAGCACAAGCCCTGATTTCTGCTCTGCAAATAAAATAACAGAGATGTCATTATTTCAATTCCTGTGTGCGTATGGAGGGAATATGAATTATAATTCATTTCTCTATATTTCTGAGAATTTATTAATATGTCAAATATTTTATTTACTGCAAAAATAAATAATATTTTAGCAAAAAAAATTTCAATTTGTGACATAGGGTCAAGATGACCCACTTCGCAATTTTGATAAGCAATAACTCAGCCACAATGAAACACATCCATCAGTGGCAAGAGCTGCAATGCTAGTGACACCTCACTCGAATATACATCAAGGTTGCATAGCCGGAAATTCACGTAGAGCGGAGATATCACTAGTTGATACATGTCAAACGGTCATTTTAACACATGTTGCAGGTAGATGGTTAAGAATCGAGCAGATACTGTGGAAAATTGTGTTTCTTGGTGCCAAAGAATAAAGAATAATGTCTTTCAGCATTATAAATCCAAAATGTGAGTATCTTTAAGCATTATTAAACCTTAACGTTATTATCGGGCTGTATAATTATGAACTTTTCTTTGTTATAACTGGTTCACATGTAATAAATAAGGTCCATACAAGAAAAGTAACAGCGTTAACGCTTAATAGACTACGAAAGTGATGACACGGGTAACTGTGAGGAAGGGGATTACTTTCCAAACAACTGGTGTCGGGTTATAACGTCGAAAAAGGTCATTTTGTTTCTGTGTAAACGCTGTAATTAACTGTTTTAATAGGTAAGTGACTGTATGTTACTAATCACTGAACCTTTAAGCAGTGAAAAGACATGTTGGGATGGCTGCAGTGTGGTTTAAATCGCCAACCATGTGGTGTGTCAGCCATTCTTAACGTTATAATGCTTGCAGCCGGGAGCACAGCTAGTACATAACAATATTCAAATGCCCCATGGCAGAAAGAGGAAAAAGAAAACCCTCAGGAACTGAGTATCGTAAATGAAAGGCTGAGAAGGAAAAGGACCAAGCAAAACAGCAGGGATCCTTCCTGAAATATCTTCTCTTTAATCCAAATAAAGATGGAAGCAGTTTGCAGCATCCAGATGAAGATATATTACTTTGAGAGGAGGTTAGCTCACATCCGCATAGAAGCAGTTTGGAAACTCAAGATGACGGAAACTTACTTCTAGATGAAGGCAGCTCACAGAATCAGACTGATATGGAAGTGGAGAAAATTTATTCACCTTCAGAGAGACATGCAGAAATTGAAGTAAATGAAGTAGAAGGAAGAAAGGATGAGGAAGTTACAAACGAGTTACAGTATGGAGCCCCAGCTTCATGGCCCAGATGTGATGACAGTGTGCGGCAAATTCTTATGGAACATGAACCCGAACAAATTCATGAATTTCCCTTCCCTAAGGATGGAAATAAAAGAAAATTCTCTGCTCAGCATTACAAGAGGAAACTCATTAATGGGGGAGAAATTCATTGAAACTGGTTACAATATTCAGTGTTGAAGGACTCCTGTGTTTTGCTTTTGCTGCAAGTTGTTTAGAAATCAGTTGGTACATCACTTACTGAAAATGGTTCGAAGGACTGGAAAAGCATATCTTCAATTCTCTCTTCACATGAAAGAAGTACAGAACATTTGGAATGTTTTCAAAATTGGAAAGAACTTGAATTATGATTGAAAAAAGGAAAAACTATTGATGAAGAAAATTTACGTGTGATCAAGGAAAAAGAAGAATATTGGCAACAAATATTAGAGCGTCTGATTGCTTTAGTGAGAGTTCTCGGTGGGCAAAATTTAGCATTCTGCGGCCGCGGTAGAAATGAAAAATTATACACACCAGGTAATGGAAACTTTTTAAAATTTGTTGAATACCTAGCTTTGTTTGATCCAGTCATGAAGGAACATCTGCGTAAAATAACTGATCATGAAACACAGGTTCATTACTTAGGAAAAAATATGCAAAATGAACTGATTCAAATCCTAGCAAATGCCATTAAAAAGAAAATTGTAGAAGCTGCCCATTCTGCAAAATACTTTTCAATAATACTGGACTGTTACACCAGATGTGAGTCATGTTGAATAAATGACAATCATTCGTTTTGTGGATATGGAAAAGTCTGCAGATGAAGATAATGTTGAAGTGCTCATAAAGGAACATTTTGGGGGTTTTGTACCACTGAAGAAGATGACTGGAGCATTTATGACTGAAACTATTCTACAAGAGCTTGAAACAATGTCATTATCTGTTGAAAACTTACATGGCCAAGGCTATATTAATGGGAGTAATATGAAGGGTAAAGACAATGGTGTGCAAAGGAGAATGATGGAAATCAATCCTAGAGCCTTTTTCATTCCTTGCAGTGCGCATTCTCTGAATTTGGCTGTCAATGATGCTGCTAGATGCTGTTTGGAGGCAAGCAGTTTCTTTGACCTGGTGCAACGTGTTTATGTGTTTTTCTCAGGCTCAACACGCCGTTGGGAGATTCTGACTTGCCATGTGAATTCTCTAACTGTGAAATCACATAGTCAGACAAGATGGGAGAGTCGCATTGATGTTTTGAAGCCTCTTTGCTATGAACTTGGAAATTGAAATTGAAATTTCTGATGATACTGCCTTTACTGGATCATCTGGCAATATGGCACGTTCAGATGCAGAGGCTCTTGCAAATGGCCTTTCCAATTTCAAATTTGTGACTTCACTCATTTTGTGGTATAATATCCTTTTCGACATTAACCTCACTAGTAAGCAGCTTCAGGAAAAGAACTTGAACATACATTCTGCTATTCAAAAACTTCAGCAAACTAAGAATATTCTGGAGGAATTCAGAAGTGAGGAAGGGTTAGAAAGAACACTGGTAGATTCTCTTGAGCTTGCTGGAGAAATAGACTTTCCGACAGAATTTGAACCAGAGCCAGTTTGCATTTGGCAAAAGAAACAGCAGTTTTCGTATGAAGGACGAGACACACCCATTCAGAACCCAAAACAAAGGTTCAAAGTGAATTTCTACATCGCAGTCCTTGATACTGCTATTCACTCAGTTGACAAAAGATTTCAACAGATGCAGCAGCTAGAGTCAGTATTTCGCTTTCTATATGATATCCACAGCTTGCAAAAGAAAACAGCAAAACAGATAAGAGAATTTTGTATAAAACTGGAGTCAGCATTGACTCATGAAAATTCAAAGGACATTGATGCTACAGATTTGTGTAGTGAGCTTCAGACTTTTTCAAGATGACTTAAGAAACATTCCACTCCTGAAGAAGTACTGAAGTTTGTTTGTGAAAATAAACTCACAGACAGTTTTCCAAACATTTTTATAGCTCTACGCATTCTTTTAACTTTGCCAGTTTCCGTAACTAGTGGGGAACATAGCTTCTCAAAGTTAAAATTGATAAAAACATATCTGCGTTCAACAATGGTGCAACAGAGACTTGTTAGACTTGCCACAATGTCAATAGAACATGAAATAGCTGGAAAATTGGATCTAAAAGAACTAGTGACTGAATTTTCAAAACTTAAAGCAAGAAAAGTCATGTTTTAAGAGCAGAGAGTGTTTTTTATTTGGAGTGTTTTGTAAATACGGGTTAAAGTTCATTGAAGAGTTTTCTTATTTCTTTCTATATTGGATGTGGTGGTAATGGCAGTTAAAGCAGGATAGCGTAATGGATGATTTTGGATTTGTAATAATAAAAATAATTAACATTTTTAATGCATTTTTATTTGAAATAGGACTGAAATATCATCTAGCTGTCATGTACAAATCTATTCTGAAAATTTTGTGTCTCTGTTTTATCTGATCTCAGAAACATTGGTTGGACAGACAGACAGATGGACAAACTGAATAATTAAGCCTCTGTTTAAGAAAAAAAAACGCTTAAGAAAAATTAAAAGGAAAAAAGGGGCAAAATGTTTCCCAGTTTACCAAAAACCTCAGCCTAGATCTGCCCTTGGGGTTTAGGGGTGGGGGGCGCCGATTGCATGGTTCGCCTAGGGCGCCAGTTGCTGGCAGCTAGTCTAGGGCCGCCCCTGTCCCTCTGACATGGGGCTGTCATCACAGAGGAATCCTGCCACCTCTATACTAGCAAACAGAGCCACTACATGGGGGGATTTCCCAGCAGCCTCCATGCCTCTTCTGACCTCTGGGCACCACCAAAGAGGGCAGGGGTAGCCCTTGCACAGTAACTTTTCCCCAGCATGCCTTTCCTGGGGCTGGTCCTTTAAATTTGGCAAGGCCAAACAACCAACTCCTAACATGGCTATTTCCTAACAGAGCTGCTGGTATTTCCCCCTCTTCCCTATAGAGAGTCTTACTCTCCAATCCTGGCACATTGATTTGAATATTAATAATTAAACAAAGCTTTGCAGAGGGATGGAAGGGGAAGTTATTTGATGTACCCTTAATAGCCTCATTCTATGCTGTTTTAGAAAATGTCTCAAGGTAGCTGACTGCTGTGCTGTTACTGTGCCATAATGTAGAACAAAGATACACATTAGGCATAAAGAACAGGAGTACTTGTGGCACCTTAGAGACTAACAAATTTATTTGAGCATAAGCTTTCGTGGGCTACATCCCACTTCTTTGGATGCATAGAATGGAACATATATTGAGGAGATATATATACACACACATACAGAGAGCATGAACAGGTGGGAGTTGTCTTACCAACTCTGAGAGGCCAATTAAGTAAGAGAAAAAAAACTTTTGAAGTGATAATCAAGATAGCCCAGTACAGACAGGTTGATAAGAAGTGCGAGAGTACTTACATGGGGAGATACATTCAATGTTTGTAATGGCTCAGCCATTC
>NW_020664471.1:12194112-12217257 GCF_002925995.2 Terrapene triunguis
AACTATAGGCCGAGCAAGTGCAGAATGATGGTAGAATGTGCATTTGGACGTTTAAAAGCTCGCTGGTGCAGTTTACTGACTAGGTTAGACGTCAGCGAAACCAATATTCCCATTGGTATTGCTGCTTGCTGTGTGCTCCACAATATCTGTGAGAGTAAGGGGAAGATGTTTATGGAGGGGCGGGAGGTTGAGGCAAATTGCCTGGTGGCCGATTACGCACAGCCAGACACCAGGACAATTAGAAGAGCACAGCTGGGCACCCTGCGCATCAGAGAAGCTTTGAAAACCAGTTTCATGACTGGCCAGGCTACGGTGTGACAATTCTTGTTGTTTCTCCTTGATGAAAACCCGCCCCCTTCGTTGACTCTACTTCCCTGTAAGCCAACCAACCTCGCCCCTTTGATCACCGCTTTCAGAGGCAATAAAGTCATTATTGTTTCAAAATCATGCATTCTTTATTAATTCATCACACAAATAGGGGGAAAACTCGCAAGGTAGCCCGGGACGGGTGGGTGAGGAGGGAAGCACTGGGTCGGGTGGTGGATGAGGGGAGGAGGGAAGGACAAGGCCACACTACAGTTCAAAACTTATTGAATGCCAGCCTTCTGTTGCTTGGGCAATCCTCTGGGGTGGAGTGGCTGGGTGCCCGTAGCCTCCCCTCCCCCCCGGGTTCTTGGGTGTCTGGGTGAGGAGGATATGGAACGTGGGGAGGAGGGCAGGTGGTTATACAGGGGCTGCAGCTCCTGCTGCCTTTCCTGCAGCTCCACCAGACACCTGAGCATGTCAGTTTCCTCCCCCATTAGACTCAGCATTGCATCCTGCCTCCTCTCAGCGTGTTCCTCCCTCCTCTCATCGCGTTCATTTAATGCTTTCCTGGACTCTGCCATTGTTTGCCTCCACACATTCTGCTGAGCTCTTTCAGTGCAAGAGGACTGCATGAGTTCTGAGAACATCTCGTCGCAAGTGCATTTTTTTTTGCCTTCTAATCTGTGCTAGCCTCTGGGACGGAGATGATAGGGAGAGAGTAGAAACATTTGGAGCTGCGGGAGGAAAAAAAGGGAGAGTAGTATTTAAAAAGATACATTTTAGAGAACAAAGGGAAGACTATTTCACACTGAATCAAGTGATTCACATTACATAGCACAGGTTTCAGAGTAGCAGCCGTGTTAGTCTGTATCCGCAAAAAGAACAGGAGTACTTGTGGCACCTTAGAGACTAACAAATTTATTAGACCATAAGCTTTTGTGGGCTACATCCGAAGAAGTGGGCTGTAGCCCACGAAAGCTTATGCTCTAATAAATTTGTTAGTCTCTAAGGTGCCACAAGTACTCCTATTCTTATTACATAGCATATGTGCTTTTGCTACAAAGTCACATTTTGCCTCTTATATTGAGTGCCTGCCGGTTTGGTGTGAGACATCACACACGCTTGGCTGGGCAACAGAATTCGGCTTGCAGGCAGCCATGGTAAGGCAAAGGGTTTCGACTTCTTCAACCTTCATAACATGTGGGAACAGTTTCAAACAGCTGCACCCTCCTTTCCCATACCAAGCAAAGCCCGTTGGGTTGGCCATTTAAAAGGAGGGGCTGCGGTTTTAGGGTGAATGTGCAGCACAATCCAACCCCCCCCCTCAATTCTCTGGGATGATCGTTTTAACCCTCCCCCCCCAACCGCATGGCTAGTATCAGGGAAGATCCCGGTCAGCCATGAATGGGCCTCCCCCCACCGCATGGCTAACAGCGGGGATGATTTATTTTCGGCCAAAGGCAAACAGCCAAAGAGCCCGGGCCCATTCGCTGCAAGGTTTTGTTCTGCAATGATTCCAGACTACTTGCTACTGGCTTGGTGTGGTAAATTAATCATTAAACACGCTTGCTTTTAAACCTTGTATTATATTTACAAAGGTACACTCACCAGAGGTGCCTTCTCCGGCTTCCTGGTCCGGGAGCCCGCTTTGGGAGAGTTGGGAGGGTATTGGCTCCAGGGTGATGAACAGTTCCTGGCTGCTGGGGAGAAGGGATTCTTCGCTTGCCTGCTGTGCGCTACCCTCAACCTTCTCCTCCTCTTCATCTTCCTCATCTTCAAACTCCTCATCCCTGTTGCGTGAGACTCCCCCCTTGCAGGTGTCCACAGACAGTGGTGGGGTAGTGGTAGGGGCCACCCCCAGAATTGCATGCAGCTCATCATAGAACTGGCATGTATGGGGCTCTGACCCGGAGCGACCGTTTGCATTCTTTGTTTTTTGGTAGGCTTGCCTCAGCTCCTTAACTTTCACGCGGCACTGCTGTGTGTCCCTGTTGTAGCCTCTGCCCATCATGCCCTTGGAGATTTTTGGCAAATATATTGTCATTTCGTCTTTTGGACCGGAGTTCTGCCTGCATGGATTCTTCTCCCTATACAGCAATCAGATCCAGTACCTCCTGTTCGGTCCATGCTGGAGCTCTTTTGCGATTCTGGGACTCAAGGAGCTATTAGAGGAGGTATCTGAGCCTCTAGCTATTATCTTTGGAAAATCATGGGAGACGGGAGAGATTCCAGAAGACTGGAAAAGGGCAAATATAGTGCCCATCTATAAAAAGGGAAATAAAAACAACCCAGGAAACTACAGACCAGTTAGTTTAACTTCTGTGCCAGGGAAGATAATGGAGCAAGTGTCACGGAGTATGGGGGGACTCAGGGCCCTGCACCCCCGGCGTCCTGCGATTCACCATGACTCTCAGCCAGCCAGTAAAGCAGAAGGTTTATTTAGACGACAGGAATGCAGTCCAAGACAGGTCTAACAGGCGCAGACAACAGGACCCCCTCAGTTAGGTTCATCTTGGGGTCCCCGGGCACCCTAGCCCCCTTAGGGGATCAGAGCCCTGTCTGCCTTCCAGCCAAGGTCACTAGCCAGCTTCTGAGACTCTGCCTTCAGCGACCCCTCCCACAGCCTTTGTTCAGTTTCCTGGGCAAAGGTGTCACCTCGCCCCAGCCCCCTCCTGGGTTCTCATGTTACAGGCTCAGGTATTTTCAGTCAGTCTCCCATCCCCCAATGTAGACCATCCCAGCCACACTCCCCTGTCAGCATTCACAGACCACAGTAAGAACAGTCTCAATTCGTCACAGCAAGTAATTAAGGAAATCATCTGCAAACACTTGGAAGGTGGTAAGGTGATAGGGAATAGCCAGCATGGATTTGTAAAGAACAAATGGTGTCAAACCAATCTGATAGCTTTCTTTGATAGGATAACGAGTCTTGTGGATAAGGGAGAAGCTGTGGATGTGGTATACCTAGACTTTAGTAAGGCATTTGATACGATCTCGCATGATATTCTTATCGATAAACTAGGCAAATACAATTTAGATGGGACTACTATAAGGTGGGTGCATAAATGGCTGGATAACCGTACTCAGAGAGTTGTTATTAATGGTTCCCAATCCTGCTGGAAAGGCATAACAAGTGGGGTTCTGCAGGGGTCTGTTTTGGGACCGGCTCAGTTCAATATCTTCATTAATGACTTAGATATTGGCATAGAAAGTATGCTTATTAAGTTTGCGGATGATACCAAACTGGGAGGGATTGCAACTGCTTTGGAGGACAGGGTCATAATTCAAAATGATCTGGACAAATTGGAGAAATGGTCTGAGTTAAACAGGATGAAGTTTAACAAAGACAAATGCAAAGTGCTCCACTTAGGAAGAAAAAATCAGTTTCACACATACAGAATGGGAAGAGATTGTCTAGGAAGGAGTACGGCAGAAAGGGATCTAGGGGTTATAGTGGACCACAAGCTAAATATGAGTCAACAGTGTGATGCTGTTGCAAAAAAAGCAAACATGATTCTGGGATGTATTAACAAGTGTGTTGTGAGCAAGACACGAGAAGTCATTCTTCCGCTCTACTCTGCTCTGGTTAGGCCTCAGCTGGAGTATTGTGTCCAGTTCTGGGCACCGCATTTCAAGAAAGATGTGGAGAAATTGGACAGGGTCCAGAGAAGAGCAACAAGAATGATTAAAGGTCTTGAGAACATGACCTATGAAGGAAGGCTGAAAGAATTGGGTTTGTTTAGTTTGGAAAAGAGAAGACTGAGAGGGGACATGATAGCAGTTTTCAGGTATCTAAAAGGGTGTCATAAGGAGGAGGGAGAAAACTTGTTCACCTTAGCCTCTAAGGCTAGAACAAGAAGCAATGGGCTTAAACTGCAGCAAGGGAGGTTTAGATTGGACATTAGGAAAAAGTTCCTAACTGTCAGGGTGGTTAAACACTGGAATAAATGGCCTAGGGAGGTTGTGGAATCTCCATCTCTGGAGATATTTAAGAGTAGGTTAGATAAATGTCTATCAGGGATGGTCTAGACAGTATTTGATCCTGCCATGTGGGCAGGGGACTGGACTCGATGACCTCTCAAGGTCCCTTCCAGTCCTAGAATCTATGAATCTATGACTCCATGGTCACCTGTGCTGATCAGCTTGCCACGCTGGCCAAACAAGAACTGAAATTCAAAAGTTCCTGGGGCTTTTCCTGTTTACCTGGCCAGTGCATCTGAGTTGAGAGTGCTATCCAGAGTGGTCACACTGGAGCACTCTGGGATAGCTCCCGGAGGCCAATACCGTCGAATTGCATCCACACTACCCCAAATTCGACCCAGCAAGGTCAATTTTAGCGCTAAACCCCTCGCCGGGAAGGAGTACAAAAATCGATTTTAAGAGCCCTTTAAGTCGACAAAACAGGTTTGGTCGTGTGGACGGTTGCAGGGTTAAATCGACCTAACGCTGCTAAATTCGACCTAAACTCGTAGTGTAGACCAGGGTTAAGGAACTCTAACTCTTGTTCCATCCCTGCATGTGAGCTATCTCCCTCCCTCCCCCCTCCCCCCAGGGAGAGAAGAGCCAACAGCAGCTACACCAGAGGTCGGCAACCTTTCAGAAGTGGTGTGCCGAGTCTTCATTTATTCACTCTAATTTAAGGTTTCACGTGCCAGTGATACATTTTAACCTTTTTAGAAGGTCTCTTTCTATAAGTCTATAATATATAACTAAACTATTGTTGTATGTAAAGCAAATAAGGTTTCAAAATATTTAAGAAGCTTCATTTAAAATTAAATTAAAATGCAGAGCCCCCTGGAGCGGTGGGCAGGACCTGGGCAGAGTGAGTGCCACTGAAAATCAGCTCGTGTGCTGCCTTCGGCACGCATGCCATAGGTTGCCTACCCGAGCTACACTGTTATGTGCATGTGAAATAGTTATCGCTGCACTGTTGCCACCCTGGCACTATATGAGGCTGCGGCTTTTGTTCCCTACAGATCCATGGGATCCACATCCTTTGCTGTGGATCCCCTAAAGAAAACCTTCTAGAGGAGACTCTGAAAGTTCATCTATGAATGTTCTGGCACCCTCTGTCTGTCCCCTGGGTTTAATTCCACGAGAGCAGGAGATCCTTTAGCTGGCGCTGCACCTTCAGGAAGGCTCACTGCTCACACTGATGGATGGTAAAGGCTTTTGTGGCATTTGAGAAAATGTTTTAGTTTTCCCTTCAGCTCACATGAGTGAAGCACAGATAATGTTTCAGCTCTGAGTGGGCAACTACTAGGAAGGTCAGAGGTTCATTATTTCATGTTGTTACATTTAATAGGGGGTGGATAACCTTAACTTGGGGTATTTATGTGGGTTTACGATGGTAGGCAGAAGCTCATTAGCCTAGGGACGCCAAAGAATTTGCAGACTACATATTCATGGTGTGACAGACTAGACATGCTCCTAGGCTGGTTGAACCGCCCATTGCATGGGCTTTAGTGGGAGTCTCATTTTTAGGTAGTTGCTGCTCAGGGAAAGTGCCCCACATCCTCCCAAACCTCCACAGGTTTCCTGCTTTCACCTTACACACAGCTCCAGGGTGCGCCACATTTTCAGCCACCCTTGTGTGCTGAAAGGTCATCACCTGCCTCAATAACAAGCAGTTTGGTCTAGAATAGATCTCCCTCTAGAAGATGGATGGCTGAACACAAGTGTTGAAAGGAGGGAGCCCCCCACCAACAGAAATCTAGTATTGTATTTTGATAGTGGATTTCTTCAGCATTTTGGTATATTACAGGATGTATCCACGGTCAACTTTTCTGGCTGGCCAGAGATCTCCTAATTTTGAGTTGTATTTATAAAGTCTTGCTATTTTCTTCTCTGGAGTGAATTGGCTCAGGACTTAATTATTGATTTGACTAATTTGAGCTGGGATCCAGCATGGAAAAGGTGTGTGGGTGGGGTAGGAAAGCGTTTTGCAAATTGTGTCCTTTGCCCATGTTTTATAATGTCCCATTAAACAAATGCTGAAGTGCCAGCTAGTGGTGATTGAAGACTGCAACTATCACACAGAGGTACCTGCCACATTGAGAAAACTGTTTCTTTCACCAGTTTTGAATCAAAAATCTTCAAGTAGCTCTTGAAGTTAAGGCCTTGTCTGCAGCTAGCTTAATATGTGGAAAAAATCACTAACTTGATATAAGGCACTCAGTGCAATATAAGAGTTGCAGTACAAGGGGCTGCCAACTTTGTGCAGCACTTACACTAAATTAGTTTGGCAACAATGTGCGACCACCTGCCCCATAAAGGCTTCCTGTCACTGCCACAGGCCAGGGACTTCATCTTGTGGGGACTCAGACCTACTGTCACATTTTATATATACCATTTCATTTTTTAAAAGTTGTGGTTGCTAAGTGATATGGCACTTGCCTATCATTGGTTACAAAACCCTAGCACATAAAAGCAAAAATCTTACACAGCCCACCTAGTAAATATACACATTCTTGTCAAATGTAATGCAATACATATGACATCACATCACAGCATTGTTAACACTGCTGCACTGACTTGAGTTTTTAAATCATCTTGATTGCTGGCATCTAATTCTCTTCATGTAAGAGATACATGCAAATGGGAAATTAGTGTATTCATCTGTTGGCAGAATTTGTTTGGTAAAGTACTTACCCATTCTTAAGGAACAGTAAGTATGCAGTTTAATAGGAAGTACATAAGGTACATCTATCTGCAGACTTGCATTTGAGACTGGCCACTGTGTGTACATAGCACTGTTTGGTGGTGCATTTACTATGGACTAAAGCTTTCAAACCTGGGTGCCTAAAGTTAGGCCCCTAAATACATTCTCAGGTGTCTAAATAACAGGAACCTGCTCTGTACCTGCAGTATGCTTTGCCTACAGTGGCATTTGTTGGTGCTTCTGAAAAATCAGGCCACTTATTTGTGTCTAAACATATATTTGACTGATCTAATTTATATTGTCCTATATTGTCCACAAGGGGCCAAAAACGTAACCCAGGATTGGCCTGGCATCCTCTTTCTCTACAACACTGGCAGTAGGGAGGGGGAGAGGTGTATAAACCTCTGCACACATTTTATGCCACTCTTACACTGGGCTGAACCTCCTGGGTCCTTTGAGGCTGGGTTTACTGATAAAGTGGTATGACATTGTGATAAATGAAGGGGGGGAGGAGGAGAAGCTCCCGTTTATGGACACCCACCCAGCCAGTAGCTATAAAATCCCTCTTAGTAGCTGTTCTCTAATTGCTCTACCTGTAAAGCGTTAAAAAGTCTCACTGCTATGCATAGGTAAAAGGAAGTGAGTGGGCACCTGGCCAAAAGAGCCAATGGGAAGGCTAGAACTCTTTAAAATTGAAAGACTCCCCTTTTGTCTGTCTATTGTTCTCCTGGGGAGAGGCGGACAGGGAGCAGCTATGCTGTAAGAAGCTTGGGCCAGTTATGAAAAAATCATCGGTATCATACCTAGAAACTACTCATTTAAAACCAGAGATATGTAAGTAGATCAGGAAATGTCTAGGAAGACACGATTAGATTTATCCCTTTTATTTCGTTATGGCTTGTGGAGTGGATTCCTCTGTGCTAACCCCAGGTGCTTTTGTTTTGCTTGTAACCTTTAGGCTGGACCTCAAGAAAGCTATCTTGGTGCTTAATCCTTGTAATTGCTCCTTTGAAATCTAGCAATAGCCTGAGTTCCCAGATGTATTTTCTTTTTTCTATTAATAAAATTTACCTTTGTTAAGAACAGAATTGGATTTTTGTGTCTTAAGAGGTTTGTGCACATGTTTAATTAGCTGGTGGCAACAGCTGATTTCCCCCCTCCCCTTTTTTTCCCCCCTTTCTCAGCTCTTCCCCGCAGTGGGGGGTGAAAGGGCTTGGGGGTACCCCAGAAGAGGGAATTCCCAATGTGCCTTCCTGGGCTTTCAGAGGGGTTCTGCACTTGGGTGGTGGCAGCATCTACCAATCCAAGGTCAGAGAAAAGCTGTAACCTTGGGAGTTTAATACAAGCCAGGAGTGGCCAGTACTAATTTTTAGAATCCGTGCAGACCGCCACCTTCTGCACTCGAAGTGCCAGAGTGGAGAATTAGCCTTGACAGACATAAAACAGCTTCTCAAGGGTCAGGGTAGTGCCTACTTCTGGATGTCATACACAAATGTGGGTGGGTGTGAATGGAATTGGATAGTAACAGTAAAATTGCGTCTAGGTAATGAATGTAGGAGTCACTGGTAAGAACCAAGCTAAAGGGTACTGTGACCATTTATGAGATTAGGTTAATCTCTCATCTAAATGGCATACTGTATTTCTTGATGATTTTTTTCTACCTGGTTTTAACAGTAGCAGTTTGTGCAAAAAATAAAATAAAAAATTTCTATCTATTAGATGACTTGTAAAACAAGTGTTTCCCTTTTTTAAAAGCCTCCTGGCTTTTGTACAACATTTGTGATGTGCTGTATTAAAGTGAATTTAGTGCCTGTGGAATACGCTGTGCTGACAAAACTAGAAATGAAGTAATCCATCAGTAAGAGTACATGCTTTCTAACAATGCTGTGATGTAATATGTATTGCATTACATTTGACAAGAATGTGTATATTTATTAGGTGGGCTATGTAAGATTTTTGCTTTTATGTGCTAGGGTTTTGTAACCAACTCCATCTACTTTTTATGAAGACGACACAAAGTAACTTCGAAAACCCTCTTCACATCTGGGCAGAAATTATTTTTCTACCCTTCTCTCTAGTAACATTGCGATTCATGGAGAAGGGAGTCTGCAGCACCCATCCCAGGTGGGTCACAAAGCACAAGGCAGTGACAAAGAGAAAGGACTCAAAACTGAAGTGACATCTAAGCTGGACACAGGTTCACATACTGCTTTTTCCATCTTTAGAAAACTGCAGACATCTGGGATGTGGCAAAATTAGTTATTCTCATGATATTCCATAAGGAAACCTGCCCATTAGTTCTGCTTTAGTTACTACAGGGTACTGTGCCACTGATCAGGCATTAAAAGAAAGGCAAATTTCAGTAGGGCAACACATGTGATAAACTCAAAATACACTTTGCACAGTATCTGTAGGAAACAAGAAGCATGTGGGTGCTTTGTTTGAACCATTGAGAAATGCTGGTCAATTCTGCTCAGTCTCTCAGAACCAACCAAACCTGAAATTGCTCATTTGCACACTAGAGCATATTATTTTAACTAGGTCTAGGACTCTGCTTGTTTGGGTTTATAAATTTAATTTTTCAGAGCTTATTTTTGGCAATTTGGGTTTCATGTAGATATCAAACAATCTTGAGTTTTTCCAAGGCTCTCTCTATATACTGTAATGTTCCCTAGTGTGCTTTAACATAACACCAACTCAACCATCATTATACTAAAGCACACTAGGAACCTTTAGACCTTGCTTGTGTGCACTACATGGGCTAAATAACACGCAACACTAGGTGCTTTAGAAGTCACACCACCATTACATTACTGCTCAGTGTAGACAAGCCCTTAGATACAAGTAACCATTGCCAGTGTTGTCTGGTGTTTATCCAATAAATACCAATTTCTCTTTTTTGGATCAGGGTGTTTTATCAGTTAAGATCAACACTGAGAAGCTCTAACTATGTCACAATATTTTAAAGTCAGTTGGGGAATGGGGGTTGGCTCATCGAAAGTGTTTGGAAAATGCTTTGTTTATAGTGCAATATTTTATACATTTTGACCTGTCCACAACAAATACTACAATTAGTGTGGGCACACTTGTTGGCAGTCTCACTACAGATCCAATGACTACATGGGCACAGAGCCAAAATTGTTCATTTAGGCCTAAAGGTGGTCTCTGTCAATGCTGAGGCATATGGGCAGGGGACTGTTAGAAAGCATGTACTATTACTGATGGATTACTTCATTTCTAGTTTTGTCAGCACAGCATATCCCACAGGCACTAAATTCACTTTAATACAGCCTAGCAAAATTGTACTAGCTCACAGAAGAGGGAGTGCTCCTCCTTCCTCCCTCCCTCCCTCCCCACCCAATAAATGCATGAGTAAAACAGCTTAATTTTTTCTTCATGATCTTGTTAAAAGGTGTAGTAGTAGATTTTGGACTGGCATACAAATTTCGATGAACATTGTTGCAAAAATACTTTAATCCCCTCCTCTACCAGTAATATAAATTCAAAGGTCTCAGAAGCTTACAACTGTATCAAATTACTATGCTAGTGATTTAATCTGGAAATCTGCTATATCCTTTCACTCTAATGCCTCATTTTTAGTGATCTGTTAGCAATGTATACATATTTTAAGCTTTCCCCTAACCTTGGGGTGTTTGGCAGACTAGTACTATGAGTGGCTACTTACAAGCTGTGCCATCTATTTTATGGATTCTTCATTTAAATCCTGTACCTAAATTTAATTCCTGCAGGAAACAGATCATCTGTTACAAGTAAAACGCCCAAAAGAAGAAGCAGCTTTTTATAAACAGCTTATTATAAGCTAGCTGATCCAAAGCCCCTAAAATACTTAAGGAGCTGGCTGAAAAGATCTCTCAGGCATTAGCAGTTATCCTTGAGAACTCATGGAGGATGGGAGATCCCAGAAGACGGAAAAAGGGCAAATATAATACCTATCTATAAAAAGGGGAATAAGGACAACCCAGGGAATTATAGACCAGTCAGCTTAACTTCAGTACTCAGAAAGATAATGGGGCAAACAATCAATTTGTAAGCACCTAGAAGATAAGGTGATAAGTAATATTCAACATGAATTTGTCAAGAACAAATGTCAAACCAACCTAATATCCTGCTTTGACAGGATAACAAGCCTTGTGGATGGGGGGGGGGAGAAAGAGAACAATAGATGTGATATCTTAACTTTAGTCAGACTTTAGATACTGTCTCACATGGCCTTCTCAAAAGCAATCTAGGGAAATCTAAGCCTACCCAAGCCTACTGTAAGGTTGGTGAACAACTGTTTGGAAACATCATACTCAGAGCAAGTTATTAAAATAGTTCACAGGTGAAGGGCATATTGAGTGGGGTCCTGCAAGAGATCTGTCCTGGGTCCTATTCTATTTAATATCTTCATAAATGATTTGGATAATGGCATAGAGAATATAAAGTTTGCGGATGATACCAAGATGGGAGGGGTTGCAAGTGCTTTAGAGGACAGGATCAGAATGATCTTGAGAAACTGGAGACATGGTCTGAAATAAAAGGATGAAGTTCAATAAGGACAAATGCAAAGTCCTGCACCTAAGAAGAAATAATCAATTGCACAAATACAAAATTGGAAGTAACTGAGGGTTATAGTAGATCTCAAACTAAAGTATGTGTCAACAATGTAATACTGTTGCAAAAAAGAGAACATTATTCTGGGATGTATGAGCAGAAGTGTTGTAAGCAAGACACCAGACGTAATTCTTCCACTCTACTCAGCATTGATAAGGCCTCAACTGGAATACTGTGTCCAGTTCTGGGGACCACACTTTGGGAAAAATGTGGACTAATTGGAGAAAGTCCAGAGGAGAGCAAAAAATTTATTCAAGGTCTAGAAAACATGACCTACAAGGAAAGATTGAAAAAAATGGGTTTGTTTAGTCTGGAGAAGAGAAGATTGAGGGGGAACGTAAGTCTGTAAGTACATAAAAGGTTATAAATAGGAGGGTGATAAATTGTTCTCCCTGTCCATTGAGGACAGGACAAGAAGTAATGGGCCTAAATTGCAACAAGGGAGATTTCGTTCAGACATTAGCAAAAACGTCCTAAGTGTAAGGGTAGTTAAGCACTGGAACAAATTACCTAGGGAGGTTGTGGAATTTCTGTGATGGGAGGTTTAAGAACAGGTTAGACTAACATTGGTCAGGGATGGCCTACTTAGTCCTGTCTCAGTATATGGGACTAAACTAGATGACCTACTGAAGTTCCTTCCAGTCCTACGTTTCTATGAAAGTCAGCAGTTCAGTCATAACAATGTTAGATACTGTGACAGACCCAGACCAGTGGGGTACAGGAGTCTGGTAGAGGGCAAATATACTGGTCACTGGATGAGTAGTTTTCTGTTCCCTGAGTGACCAGAGCAGGGGCTGCACTAGAGTAATCAGGAACCTGCTAGAACCAGTTAAGGCAGGCAGGCTAATTAGGACACCTGGAGCCAATTAAGAAGAAGCTGCTAGAATCAATTAAGGCAGGCTAATCAGGGCACAGGTTTTAAAAGGAGCTCACTTACAGTTTGTAGTGCAAGTGTGAGGAGCTGGGAGCAAGAGGTGCAAGGAGCTGAGAGTGAGAGGGTGTGCTGCTGGAGGACTGAGGAGCACAAGCGTTATCAGACACCAGGAGGAAGGTCCTGTGGTGAGAATAAGGAAGGTGTTTGGAGGAGACCATGGGGAAGTAGCCCAGGGAGTTGTAGCTGTCATGCAGCTGTTACAGGAGGCACTATAGACAGCTGCAGTCCACAGGGCCCTGGGCTGGAACCCGGAGTAGAGGGCGGGCCCGGGTTCCCACCCAAACCTCCCAATTGACCTGGACTGTGGGTTCTTCCAGAGGGGAAGGTCTCTGGGCTGTTCCCCAACCCACATGGTGAATCTCTGAGGCAAGAAAATCCGCCAATAAGCGCAGGACCCACCAAGATAGAGGAGGAACTTTGTCACAATACCTAATTCTAAGTTAGGCTAAATACTCCAAAGCCACTATTTCAATTTATTTCTAGAAATTCATAATTCAACATTAATATGAAGTTGCCACTCACTTTAACAATTCAGGTGACCCTCCAAAGGTCTAAATGATGCTTTAGGAATGACAGGAACAAATGACGTGGCTGCCATTTTGTATCCTTCAGTAAGAAAGGTTAGTGCAATGATAATCCTTAAAGTCCCCATATGTAACGGAATGATGACCAGGAGAGGAGTATTAACCACAGTTTAAACTCATACAATCAGAGATTAGAAGGCTATGTTCTGTTTAGTGATTTGTCACAGACTTGCTATGTCTCCGGACCTCTCAATTGTGGTCGCTCAGTTTCCTCATATGTAAAATGGGGAATAATACTTACCCACCTCAGCAGAAATGCTGTGCAATAGACAGCTGCAAAGATAGAAACAGATCCTGGAAGGCAGCCCAGGCCGAAAAAATTAATGAAGGCTGGCATAAAAGTTGGAGGAAAAGATAACATGGAAGAGGACCATGATAAAAATGCAGTTCAACTATTAAAAACTGAGGCAACATAGGTGCTAAACTTGTATTTTGCCTTTTCACATTACAACAGGACAAGTTATTAGAGGCTGTAGAAGCCCTGAGGCAAGATGCCAGTTTTTAGTCTCTTCTCTTTAAAGGTCAACTGCTGAACTCTTTAGTTGGAGTGGGACCTTGCTCATTTGAGGGTTTTTTGTTTTTTTTTAAATAAAAGTTGATGTAGGACATCTTCCTCTGTAAGGTGTAAGCCAACATCTATGTAGAACTTTCAATACTCAGTTAAAATTAAAGGTGCAAGACAATATTTTAATCTTGAAAAGTTTATCAATCTCTTATATACACATAGATATACACAAAGTGGTTCATGAGTCCCTCCTAATATATATATTTTTCTGCTGGCAAGGTTGGCTGGCGAGTATCTCTTGGCTTTCTATGAATCTGATTCATAGACTGTATTGTTCTTTCAATTGGGCACTGAAAGGAGCCCATTTTCATCTGCTGTATCCAAGATCTTGCAGATGACTGGAGATTCCACCTGGACAAAAATAATCAAAAAACCCACCAAATGTTAGGTACTTTGAAACACAATGTTGTCAATTGTTTACAAAAGAAAATGCATAAGAAAGTAATTTGGGCATCACTGTTTTTGTAACTTTTTGGGATAGTTATTTGTATTTGTGAAATCTGTAAGTGCACAGTTCTTTATTTACAATAATGAAATCAAAGTAGCCTTACTCTCCCAAAACAAATACAGACTGACAAAGGGACCACTATTCGCTTAGCGCCAATTATGTATTCAGTTCAAGAGTTTACAAAAGGAGTATGCCTTAAAGAATGTAAGACAGAACACACTGAAATCCACTGGTAGGAATTTTTTGAAAGTTACTTACTAACTTGTGAGTGAGTTAAAGAGTTGGCTAAAGAGAGGGTGATGGCTTGGTACGAGATCTGGTAACAGCAAATTTCTATGTTTCTCCTCAGCAAATAGCACCTGACCCCACATTTGACACATCTAGACTGCAAAGTATTCCACTCTGGGATCAGAAGGTTCTAAAAAGCTTTAGTACTTTTAGTTCACAGCTCAAGTGGTGATCTATGCAGGTCTGAACACAGTTACAGGCAACTACCATAACACACCCTCCCTTCTCTTGAGAAACACAGGGCAAGTTTGTGAGACATTCTATACCTTGGGGGAGCATCCTATAATCCCCACATTCCTCATTTATATATAATTGTGATATTGCATATAAAAGCATGCTATGTGAGGTATCAGGGGAAAGGCTATGATCTGCTGAAAGTCATGTTTTCTATCTAAATATGTATATCATTAATGCATATGAAGTTATAAGAATTGTGTTGTATGGTCGTCACTAAAATATGCTGTGGGTTTGGGAGGTGCCCAGATACTAGCTCTCCAGAGACAATGACAAGGGAGGTAACCAACACCCAGGTGGGTGCTGCTGAACAGACATTACCAGCCATTGTCCAGCAGAGGAGCTACAATTCAATGACTCACCTGCATGAGGCCGTACCAAGCGAATTGCTCAACCTTGCCTGGGGACTCAGCAATGCCCATGAGACATGCCTGGACTTGTGTTCTCCAAGCACATGGGACTGAGGATATAAAACAAAACACAGGGCCCTATGCTTGGCCTTTCTCCTGCCCCAACAAAGACACTCAGAAGACTGAAGACAGGGGAGACTGGCCAGGTTTAAGGGACAAATCTGTATATTAAGGACTGCAATATCCAGAGGGGTGAGAAAAACTGCTTAATCTAGATCAGGGGTCGGCAACCTTTCAGAAGTGGTGTGCTGAGTCTTCATTTATTCACTCTGATTTAAGGTTTCGCGTGCCAGTAATACATTTTAATGTTTTTAGAAGGTCTCTTTCTAGAAGTCTATAATATATAACTAAACTATTGTTGTATGTAAAGTAAATAAGGTTTTTAAAATGTTTAAGAAGCTTAATTTAATTTTAAATGAAGATGCAGAACCCCCCAGACCGGTGGCCAAGACCCGGGCAGTGTGAGTGCCACTGAAAATCAGCTCGCGTGCCGCCTTTGGCACGCACGCCATAGGTTGCCTCCCCTGATCTAGATGTTGCCCAGTCTAATAGAGTTAAGAGTTTAGACTGCGTGCTTATATTTTATTATGGTAACTAACTCTGACTTTTTGCCTATCACTTAATCTATCTTTTGTAGTCAATAAATTTGTTTAACTGTTTATCGTTACCAGTGAGTTTGCCTGAAGTGTTTGGTAAGGGTGCTTGCTCAGGTTTATAAAGGCTGGTGTGTATTCACTTTCCATTGATGAAGTGGTGAACCAATTAATAAATTTGCACTGCTCAGCTTGAGCAGTGCAAGATGGTATATTCCTGAAGTACAAGGCTGGGAGCTGAGGGCATTTGGCTAGTGCCTTTCTCTGTGTGATTCAGGAGTGGCTCTGGGAGCATTCATGCAGTCTAGCTGGGCATAGACAATGCACCACAGTAGTCTGTCCAGATACTGAAAGAGGTTATTTCCAGTTCATTAAGAAATTGAGATTTGTTACAATTGCTTAAAAATAGATTACTTTAGAGAAAATTCTAGATGACTGAGTTATTGTAATTTAATTTTTATTTTATGTAATAATTTGAGCATCAACTCTTGTACTCTGTTAGAATTTTTTTTATGAGATGGAATTCAACTATATAGGGATACATTTAAAATGTCCTAAGGGAACTAGATCTCCATCTCTAACTTTAGGCTATCTTCCCTCATACCAAAGAATGTACTCATTCAACTGGTATTTTCAGAAAAACAATATTGAGCCATATTTGTCAGGGCTCTGATCGAATCAGTTTTTATTTAGAGGTTGGAAGTATTAAAATCTGACTAGCTTAATAATATGCTGAATGGCTCACACAGCAAATGAAAAAGTATCTGAGATGTAGTTTTTTCCAGGCTTAATATGTTTATGATTTAGAACTATTTTAAATTTTCTTCTGAATGCTTTATTGAAGGTTACCTACAATGCATTAAAATAAGATCAATTTAAGAGCTCAAGCTATTATGTGCAGACACCACCTTTACAAATACATTTTTTTCCCCCAAATATCTGAAAATCTGGTCCTGTGCTTACCAACTATCACATAAATTAGGGTTCTATGTTTCACCTGCAATGGTTGACTACATCACTAATGCTACAAAAGCAACAAGGAACAAAAAGCACAAATTTCTGCAGTGCTTCCAGAGGTAGTGGTGGAGTCATCAACCTATGCAGCAGAAACTCTGGTTTGTTAAGTAAAAATCTGTTTAGTGTAGCTTTAAATCTCTGGCAGATGCAAGTTAAAAAGGCCGTGTCAAAACTGAATATGCATAACTTCTCTAACTGAAGTCCTGCACCTTGAGAAATCCTATTAGCTAGAAAGGGACTGTGGGCTGAGTGAATTCAAGCATATATATTTACATACCCCGAGAATGTATTGACAGGAGTGAGGCTCCAGCATGTATACTGTTACTGCATGAGGGGAATCAGATTCTTTACACCTAAAAATAGGAATGATTTGAGTAAGTATTCTAAAAACCACAGAACTTTAGTAGTGGGTGAAGAGACAAAGCGTATGTCTAGATGGTTTACTTAGAGTGTAACTTACTTCAATTTCACAGTCACCTGCCTTGGCTTGTCAGTTAAGTCACAAACATCTCCATTTCCATAAAAATGAGATACCACTCTGCCAGAAAGGTTTGAAATTAGACAAGAATTTGAACACTCAGACAACATTATCACCTTAAATGCCGAAAGCAAGCTGTGAGTTGAGTAATCAGACCTTTCAAACACTCCCGCCCCCTCAAATGCAAGAAACTTAAATCTACACGAGGAAATAGAAAAAGGGAAGAAAACACTGACAAGTTACATTTAATTTGTCTACTTCTATGGAAGCAGATAGGACTGATTAACAATACTATTCTCCTTGCATCACACCCAAGAGACAGATGTTGAATTATAAATAGCTTCTTTTGTATTTTAAGTTAAATGAGTGTCTTATTCAACATACTCTGATAGTTTATTGTATTGATTAGACTATAATTTACATGGCCCTGCAGTTTGGACAATTGGGGTGTGAACTGCAGTGTGCAGTAGCCTGCTGTGCTGTAAGTTCCCTGGGTGGATGCTGCTGGTGCAAAGTAAGATACCTAGGTTTGCATTAGCACGTATGCATAGTCCAAACTGTGGGGTCATGCAGACAAGCCCTTAGCCTACAGCTTTAAGCCTCACCCTTTCCCTTCCTCTGCAGCAGTAAATATGAAACCAATTCTAGCACTCAGATGACATAACCAGTGGTTCTGGTGGAGGGGACTTGATTGCTCTAATCACTACTGGGTCCAAGCACTCAATATGAGAAATATTAACTTTACAACTTTATTATAATTTTCATGAGGCAATTCATCCAAAGAAAGATTTACAAAACTTTCCCCATCAAATTAAAACAAATTATATGTGCCACAGAACACAACCTCAGTGAAAACCTTAAAGGCAATAGCAACATGAAGCTAAAGCTTTTGAAAATTTTACCCCATAAGTGTCTACATCATGTAAATGATTTGAAAATTTTACACAAGATGAATTTAGTACTAAATTAAACTGTTTTCAAACTAGTTATAAGTTCAAATGCCACAATTTATGTAAGTTATTTTAAAGGGCGAGGATGAGAATCTAATTTTCTGTTTTTAAAATGCAACATTTGCCATTCAAAAAGGAAAGTAAGATGTTCTCAACCAACATGCTAAGAACTGTTTCTCAGTATGTAAATGGTTTGTGAACAGCAATTCAAACATGCTGCACTGAAATGACAAGCTCATTTTTTTAACATGTTATCTAAGGTTTATCCAGTTAAAAATTGAATTGACTGTATCCTTACCTAACTGTCTGCATACCATCTTCTCGGAGGTGATAAGCTCTAGCAACATTCTTCTTGGCCCATTCAATATGTTCTTCTTTGCTCCAGGTACCAACAACTACAGAAGTTTTGCCACTTTCCTTATCCTAAAATAAGAACAAACAATGATAAAAATCTTGTATCATGAGGTTTAATGAGTTTGCTGCAGAGAGATCATTTTAAAGATAAGAAGTATTAGGGAGTCAAATTTTTAATAATCCGATTTTTTTTTTTTAAATCAACTAATTGTTGGCTACACATTGTTACTGCAATCAGGAGCAGCTATGCGAGCATCATTTACTTACCGACAATAGCTTACAAGTATGCCTCAACAGCCAGAAGAGTTGTCCTATAGCAAGAGACTTTCAGTTTTGACCACTTCTGATGTGGATTAATGGCAGTGCCTGCATTTCATTGCATAAACTGAAATTGTGCCAGCTTGACATAAAATTTCTCCCACTGAAGTCAGGAGTTTTGCCTAGTTAAAATACATAGCCTATGGGCTTGTGCTACACAAACATTTAGTTCATGGCAAGCTAGGCTGAGAATCTACCCCACATTAGCCTGCTGTATGCTACTGTCCACATGGACCCTGCTGAGATGCATTAACAGTTAGTGAGTTTTGATCTAGGGGCTAGTCTACACTAGAAAATTAAATTGACCCAGCTACTTTGCTCAGGGGTATGAAAAATCCGACCTAAGTATCCATGTAGAAAGTGCTAGATTGATGGAAGAATTCTTCTGTTGAGCTACCTTCTACTGTTTAGGGAGATTGATTTACCAGAGCAATAGGAGAACTCCATTGTAATAAGAGTCTACACTGAGGTGCAACAGCAACATAGCTGTAGCATTTTAAGTGTAGACATAGCCTAGTTCGCTTTGAAACGGGACTAGATCAAAGTGCACTACTGAACTCTTAATGCGCATCAGCAGGCTCCGTATGGACAGTTAGTGTGCAGCAGAATCACACCCAAGCTTGCCAGAAACTGTTTGTGTAGACAAAACCTAAAAAGTTTTTTATATATTGTTATATAGAATGGGGATATGGTGAAAAGAACATTTCCTATAGCTTGTTTGTAAATTAGAGGCTAAATTCCTCTCTTGGTCAGATTTGCCATACTTATTGCCACATTTCTCCTGGACTCTCTCTCCCCAAAAAACCCATAGCAAATAGCTCAGGTAGAGATTATATTTCTTATACATTGGCAGGGCCGCCCGGAGGGGGCGGGGGCAAGTGGGGCAATTTGCCCCAGGCTCTGGGCCCCACAGGGGCCCCCACGAGAATATAATATAATCTATAATATTGCAACTTTTTTTTAATGGAAGGGGCCCCCAAAATTGCTTTGCCCCAGGCCCCCCTGAATCCTCTGGGTGGCCCTATACATTGGCCCAAAATGTATGCTGATACTAGAAAGCATCTTAAATGGCAGTCATCTAGGTTCCATTACTACTAGAGAAGATGATGAGAATGAACACGAAGGACTCCAACCAGAGCTAAGAAATACAAGGAAACCACGCTGCACAGCTTGTAAAATTAGTTCTTTTCCTAAAACCCAGACACAGTAGCTGATTTTACAAGCTGATTTTAGCAATGTGAGATCAAGCAGGACTGAACAGTGAAACATCTGCTTTGACAAGTGAACTGGGGACAAAAGAGAAAAGAATTCTGCTTGGACGCACATCATCTCAAAAATATTGTCACTTTCAAAAAAAAAAAAAAAAAAGATCTGTACAAACATTTAGGACAAAATGATCCCCTCTGTTTTCATGACTGATGCGGACTCAGTTCAGGGGAGGGGAAGGGACATAAGGGAATAGTGCTCTTCCCTCCCCCAGCAGAAGGGCTTCCCTGGTTAAAAGAGGGAGGAGTCAGTATCAAGTGACATACTACACCCCCTGTGCGTGGTGGACATCTGCACATAAGTTAATGCTCCTGAAACAGCATGTAATCCCTGCACCTACACTCTTGCCATTTACAAATTTAAAGCATAAGTGTGGGGTGAACCCAGTTTTATAGAAAAACACTGAAAATCCTATAAGACATACCAAAGGAGTCTAATATTTTTGACACTAATAAGGAGGTGGGAAAATAGTAAAACCATCTGAGTTAGGTAGTCAAAATAAGAGTATGTTAAGCCTATAGCTTTATTCCTATAGTCTGTCCATTCATGTAAATGGATCATGTGACAGGTACAATGGAGGAGCATATTAGCTTGACATTTCTGGTATTATGACCAGTAATTAAATGGTTAATTTTGGCATTAACACTCATTATACTTCCAAGTTTGTATACTTAAATTAATTTCAATTTAAGTCTGCAAGACAAAAATACATCAATTGATACTGCAAAGCCAACCTTCGAATCAGAAGGACTATTTTCCCTTATTCTAAGGCACCTATCACAACATCACTTCTATTGACAGTTAAATAGTAGGGAATGGAGCAAAGTCTGCAGGAACATGCAACCTTCAGTTTCTTTACCAGTGGATTTCTATTGCCCCAGCTCATGAGCACATTCATAAAAGCAACTGTTGGCCATCTAGTGGCAGAAGACTGCAACTGCTATTTAACATACCTCATGATACTGATGTACATATTTGCCATAGCAGAATTCATACTTCCACCAACCAACACCCTGAAAAAGAAATGGGAATAGAGTTCAAATAATGTGAAATACATTCTTTTCTCATCTATTCTATTGTAGCTTCATAACTGTGTAATATGGAGCATCATTGCTTTATATAGATTTGCCACCAACGACAGCATCTACGTATGAACTCCTGGAAAGTTGTAAGTACCCAATACAATGTGTTCCTTCGGTCTTTTTCCTGAACCTCTTTTGTATTTCCTCCTCTTTCAGACATAGCAGTAGTCACAGACTCCCTCTCTTTGCTACCTACCCTCCCAATTTCTTTGTCTTCCTGCCCTCTTTTCCAATCTCGGCTATCCATTATTTCCTATTTTATGAGGGAGAATCAAAAGAGAGAAAGTTCTCTCTCAGCTTTCACATTCCTACCTTTCCTTCCAATCTCTAACACATTTAATTCTCCAAAAGCAGTGTTTAAGACTTCCCTCCTTAATACATTCCACTCACTTATCTCACCATCCATGCTTCATTACAGAAGACTGAACTTCATTTGGACTTAATCTAAAATGCTAAAGGGATCCTTTAGTAAGATTACTGAAGACTCTTGTTCCACTTTCTATAAAGATTTCTTATTTCAATTCTGTTAAAGCAATAATTTAGCAACTAAGAACACCATTAAAACATTTAACAAATCAGTACAAAACTGTGGCTTTCAGAAGGTGGACAAATTCTTATTAAGTACAGCATTTAATTTTATATTTTGATCCAAGTGGATGAGCAAGACAAAAAGACTATGGTCTGTTCAGAAACCTTTCTGAGGGTCAGAGGTGGGAAATGTCACTTCTGAAGAGGGCATTCTGGGTAGCCACTTGAAAGATATGAAATGACTTTCATTGTAATCTTCAAAGAATAAACCTATCATCTTCTCAGACACAACATAGTCTTTCAGTTCATCTTACAGAAGTATCACATTTGGTAGAATTACTCTACTAGAGTTTCAAACTGGAAATAACAAAAACGAAAAATTAAGTTAGCTTTTGAATTTAGTGAAGATAAAATCTTCAGGTCAAGCTCTAGTAACTGGCAAATTACTGTGAGAAAACACTGATGTGAGAAACACAGCAGGTCTGAGTTAACAGAAATTTTTCAGCTAATCAAGTCCACAAAGGAGAATTGAAACGTGAAACAAATATGGATTTAATAAATGCAATTGTATACAGTTTATTTCTCACCCCATGGAAGCAGTAAGAACCACTAAGAAACTCCTTTATGAGTTGGTCATCAGTCAATTTGGAGATGTGTGTTGTTCCAACAGTTAGCAACTGTTGGGATCCAACAGCAACTGGCTTATGAATGGAGGAAAATTTCTCTTCTTTTGTTGAATGTATTTCTTCCTGAAATTAAAATTCAGACATATTTAGAGTCCACATATCCTCTACTAAACACATAACTGCATGTTAGAAAGTAACTAGTATTAGAATAAATATAAATGAGACAAGCAGCTGATAAATGTGCAAGAACTTAATAGGTCAGCCATTTATTTCACTGCTTTGTGCATTAAACACTTGCATCTAAGAATAGCTGAATGAACAGAAAAGATCAAAAAAGTAATAGGAGATTTGGGGGTTATAGACTAGTAGCCCTAACTTTAACCTAGAGATTTTTTTTTTTTTAATATGACTGCAGCTATTGACAATTCCCGCTGGTTTGCCACAGGCTACTTGAAAGATCAATATAATTGTGCAAAGTGACAATCAGGGATATAAACAGTTGCTGTAAATTTAAGGTTACAAGTACTGTAATAAGGAAAATTAAAAAGCTATATTTTCCAGTTTAAAATTACAAAACTCCTACCTCCTTAACCCTTCTAAAAGGCATCTTCAGCATTTCTTGTTGTTGCTCCAGCTGTTCCAGATTATGGGGTTTAAGTGGGGATCCTGGCAGTGACTGGCAAAATATGTCATTCACAGGAGAAGCCCTGAACCTGTCCAAACAAGTTATAGATACATCACCTGTTTTCTTGTAACACTTATTCCCACTATACATAAAGGTATGCCAGCACACACACATTTGTTCTCAGTTTAAAAAAAACTAATATATTAACACTCCAGGGTTAAACTTTGCATGCAATGTGTCAGATCAGGATTTTTTTTTTTTTTT
>NW_020664471.1:12217357-12217622 GCF_002925995.2 Terrapene triunguis
TGTAGGGAAAGCCCCTGGCGGGCCGGTTTGTTTACCTGCCCCGTCCGCAGGTCCGGCCGATCATGGCTCCCACTGGCCGTGGATCGCTGCTCCGAGCCAATGGGAGCTGCTGGAAGCGGCGCGGGCCGAGGGACATACTGGCCACCGCTTCCAGCAGCTCCCATTGGCCCGGAGCAGCGATCCACGACCAGTGGGAGCCACGATCGGCCGGACCTGCAGACGGGGCAGGTAAACAAACCAGCCCGGCCCGCCAGGGGCTTTCCCT